>NW_008587394.1:0-14323 GCF_000691845.1 Merops nubicus | reverse complement strand
TGCAGCAGGATTAAAGCATCTGTGTTTACAGATATAGCCAAATGCAAATTATACTGAAATGATATACTGTTCATATAAGGACAGTATTGGAGACTGCACAACAGCAGCCCTGTACGCTGTTCCAAACAGACACTTCCCACTGCCTTTCCCACCTTGTCCCCATCTAGACCTACACAGACAGACACAGCATCTTTCCTGCATCATGGTGTGGAGGAGAAGGCTGGAGACACACCTTGAGAGGTGCCAGTGTAGAGCCATGCTCTGTCTGAGGGGAGCAAAGGTCTCTAAGCCACAGGGGAGAATTAGGAGGGTTGGGCTAGGACACAATGTTCAATAACTCATGGAGTGAAGGACTGAAACTTTGGACTGTAAGCTTCTGTGATGTGGAAGAAGTCCCTCACAGATTTCTTGATCTCTGAGGACAAACAAATCAGAGGGCAAAATTAATGTTGGAGACTCAGTGGCCCCTTATTCAGCCTTGCTCCAGGCATGCAGAGGGGCTGTGACACTGGTGTCAGTGATGCTCCAAGAGGTTTTCAAGAGGCACTGGATTTTACAAGTTCTGAAAGACAGGAGATAAGGAGCATGCTAGAAGCAGGGTAAGACCCAAGTGCTTCTAGCATGCTCCGTAACTGCTTGGCTGAGAAACACCCTTCATGGGACAGAAATAGTCCCACAAAACAGTAGAGGAAGGATGATACTGCAACATCTAGAAACAGGAGAAAACCGTGTGGGAATAGGAACAGGTGGGTTAAGAGTAAGAGCTCCAACCATGGGCTTCAGCATAAAACCCTTGTATATCTCAATAGATACCCAAGACTCTTCCTTAGGATCTGCAAAAACACATAGTCTGCAGTATGACTTTTCAGCTTCAGTAGTCCCAGAGTAGACCTCTAAGGACAGGCACTTCCATGAGGACATGGCAACAGCAGCATGGATGAACAGAGATGCCTCAGCTCTGCTGCTGCCTCCTTGATCCCTCTGCCTTCAGGCTTCCTCCCTCAGCAAACAGGCACTTCTCTTGGGGGCTGCAGCAGCAATGGGGATGGGAGAGTCAATGCCAAGAAAGTTGAGGGAATGGGGTGGAACAATGAGGCAGCAAGGAGAAAAAGGTGATGGTAATCAGCTCCAGATCAAACCAGCCACACCTAAACTGTCTATAATATTTTAAGCCTGGCTTAGAGTTTGTGGCTGAGTACATATAATGCTCCAGCACATCTGCAGCTCTCTGGAGAGCACTCATTATTTATCCAAAAGAAAACATCCCACTACAATAACATCACATCTACCCAGAAATTAAGATACTCTTGCATGCTGCACAGCATGTTTTATTTTCTTTGAATGACTATCTGTCACACATCTCAGGGCTCAGTAAGGCTGGACATTGAGTTATTTCACCTAAGTTTTCCCCGTGACTCCAGCACACAGGTAGATTACCCACGTACTCATCCATCTGTACAGTCTGGCTGAGGACAGTATGTTCTTCACCTTGAGGACTCTGAGTTTTCTAAGGCACTATGAGCACGTAGCAACTTAGCTCCACACACGTTTAAAGTGTGCAATAAATAGTAACCATTAACTCTGAGTTGAAGCAATAGCCCACCTAGGAAAGGATAAAGTGGCTGCCTACATACAGTAATGAGCAGCTAAAATGCCATCAAAGGTTTAGAAGCTGAAGTACAAAGATCTCTACTAGGATCAACTGCCTGCTGAAAAAAACCAACTGAGGTAACAGCACCCAACAGCATTTAAAGTAGGTCAGCACTGCCAGTAAAGAAACACTTTAAAATAAATAGATTGTGATGCAGAAACCTGACACAGAGTCACAAGCTAACCATAAAGAATGGGGTAAAGAAATTTGTCAGCTTAATGAAAAGAAACCAGTTTATCCACCCATTTTCTTTTCAAGACATGCAGTGGTTGGGGGCCAAATGCAATGGAGCAACAAGGACAGTTGTAGAGTAGCATGAATGCTTTAGGAATGGTGTTCCTGCCAGAATGAGTGGTCAGACACTTAGACTGTACCTACACTGTAACTACAGATGGTTGCATGGATTTTTGGAATACAGATGGACCATCCACCTGAGAGCCAAGCTGTTTCATCTCTTGCCACAACACCTGCAGGTTGCCCAGCTCTCAGGGAAGGATGCTCCAGCATGGGCTGGGGCTCGCAGCAGAGCAGCCACACGAGACAGGGCCAGTGGTCAGGGTACCCAGCTCCCCCCCAGTGATGCTGGAGCTCAGGGACCTCTCATCAGAGCCACGCTCCCTCCCCAAAATGGTGCAAGATGCTTGGAGGCAAAATCCCACTGTTTTATTGTGACATCCACTAGCACAGTAGAAGCCATGTGGCAATGAGCTCTGAAATAGATGTCACTGATGATAAAAGTTCAGTGTTTGTTTAATGGGCAGGAGCTTCCAAACAGCAGTTCCGGATATGGGATGCACCCAGTGAGAGTACAGTTATTTTAAGATTAAATGTTTGATTTCTACCACAGGGACTTATTTATGAAAAATAAAACAACAAAAAAAGCACATGCAGAGTTTAGGTTTTACTTCCTAATTTTGCCATGTCAATAATAATTTAATCTACCCAACACCAGAAAGAAAAATGTTCTCTCAAAGTCTCTAACCACAGGCAACAGCACTTTAAATGCTTCCTAGAAACAAAATTTGCCTAAAGATAAGATTTTGAAGAACCCAACAGAAAAGAAAGCAACAGAATTTTAAAAAACAATTATAAGTACAAATGATCACTGCAGAAGAAAAGCTTGTGTCCGTTTCTTTAGTGTTGTGGGTTTAGGTTTTGTTTTGATTTTTTTTTTAAAGGCAAGAAAGCATTGCAAACAAAGCAATCACTAAGGTGTATATATATATATATGAAATATTTTTTTTCCACATAAAACATGCATGAAATAAATTAAAGAGGAAGTCTTTTAATGGCTGTAACCTTTACACCCTACAAAGAAAGGGGTGTAAACCATCACTGGATTCATCTCAATCATACTCTGATCCTGACCAATAGTAGTAATAATGTGTGACTATATATACACCTGTCACACAGATACACTTCAGATACACCTATCTGAAAACATACTAATGTATATATACACACAGATACAACTCTAGCTTTTACATATATGTATGTGAATATCTTTAGATCTTCCCACCTTTCATGGTCCATACTCCCTGTTACATCTATATTTTAAGTGATGAAAGCTGGGTTTTTTTGGTTAAGGCTGGCAGGGTATCCACATTCTATTCCCAGGCACCGCTTGGATATATTCTGGCCAGCAGGCTGGAGCCTGCAGACGGCTGACAGCTCTCTATTCTCAGTCAGATCTTGACTATGTTTAAGAAGAATTCAATTTTATTTTTAAAATTGAGCATTTTCATAAAACTGGAAGAAAACTGAATTTAGTTTTTTTTTTAAAAAAACCCAACTTCATACATTTGATACAACATTGGTCTAAACCCACAAATAAAACAGCAGCAACAGCTACAACCCAGAAGTGAAGTACCACTTGTTTGATTCCTTACACTGAAGTCCTCTTCCACAGGCACTTGGACTTCCAGACACACCCCAAATGTCCCAGTCTCATCTGGGGCAGCACCACAAGGTCCACACCTGCTGTGCTCAGCAAACTGGTCAAACACATCATTATTGTGCTGGCAAGGCTCAATTCAATAAACATTACGGAGTTCCTCTGCCAGTTCTACCCCCATCCTCCGAAGGGACCACCACACTGTTAATAATTGCATTTTCAGTGTCTTCTTGGGGAGCTCAGCCTACGTGTGAAGAAGAAAACATGACAGTAAAGCCTTTCAAATTAGCAGAGGCACCAGCAGCGTTTCCAGTCATTCGTCTGGTTGTGTTTTCCCTCTGAAATTCCCTTTTAACATTCTTGTTCGCTACTTAGCTAACATTTGTTTACTGTATCAGATCTGGAACATCTCTACCCGTTTACATGAACTGGCAAATAACCTACCAACATTACCAAGTTGTCTGTTTCATTTTCTGCTCATAAGAACTTCTGTATTTCAAGCTTCACCATTTTTTACTTACTACTTAACATTATCTTTGGACATAATACAGTCAACCTACTTGATTATTTTATGGGTGTCTCCCTGTCACTTCTTGGGGTTGGACTATATGGCCTTTAGAGATCCCTTCCAACCCACTACATTCAATGATTCTCTGATTCTTTTAATTCTCCTAGCATAACATTTTTTATTACAAGGTGTGCCAGCATTAAAATCCCATCAAGAACATTTTCATTGTCATTATTAGGTTGTAGTCATGCAAGACTAATTTCCAGCTGCACCTCACTTCAGGAAAATCAAGCAGTACAGCTGAAGAACCATCACTGAAGAAAACCAGAAGTTCAGAGATGTCCCACTTTTACAGCTATCAGCACTTGTAACCAAAAAACATAATTATGCTACAAAAATACTGAAGGCTGAAGTCAGAATACTAAATTATGTTCTGTCATTTTAAAAGATTGACCAATTTGATACAACATTCCCCAAGCTTTCATGTGAAGGGAAGCCTAGATGAGATGATCCAGCATCTTGCCCAATTGCATCTTGAAAACCTCCTGGCAAGGTCATTTCCACACCTCAAGAGAGAGTTTTATTTACTTTATAATATGTTAATTACTATATTTATATATTATTAGCAGCATTTTTTTCAGGAATACACAAGATGTCATCTACTGTGGAAGAAAATTAAAATGAGGAATCACACCTACAAAATACTCCTGGATTGCCCCCTCCTAACACTTGAAGTGGCATAATACGCCAGCAGTTATAATATTCTGAAACAGAATAAACATTTCCATCCACATAAAGCTTGAGATATATGTTTCTCCAGGACCACTGCCTCTTGACTGCAAAGCAGCTTTTGAAAACAAATTTCCCAGTCCTTCAGCTTTCCACTGAAATGCTCCTGAAAGACCCATGTTTAAGAAGTTGCAGGAGGTCTTCAGGGACCTCCTGCTAAAACTCTTGACAGCACACAGGCATGTGTAATAAACCATCTTCCACCTCAGCTAAAGCTTTTTTTTAAGCAAGGTTTTCCTCTACAGAATTTATTCTGTGGTGTTAGAGCCTGATTACCTCTCTTAGGACCCTGACTACAGATTTCAACTGTCAGCAGACACTATTTCTGGGAAAGCAGTAAGAAAAATACCTCTGACTTGAACTTTCCAAGATATTCTTTCATTTCTCTTGGAAGCTTGACTGTGAAGTCAGATTTTTGTGTAATACAGTGAGCACATCTCAAACATCAGCAGATACAGAGCTATTTTGGTTTACTTTCTCTAGGGCAGGAGGAAGGGAAGCAGAAAGGAACTGGGAAAAGATAATTAAACCCCTGTAACTGCCTGGAAAACACCATTTCAAATGCTAGATTTCAAGGCCATGGAGGGAAGTGACCACTGGCTGGGACTATATTTAAATGCAACATGAAGCTTAATACTGTGCTTGTTTTTAGGCAAGAATAGTAACTATTCTCCTTCTTCTGTACAAACTTGTTCCTAACAGGCATCCTGTCCAAAGAGTGGTCCAGGGTGGCTTTTAACACTGACAGGAGCATAGTACAGTGCTATAGGACTGTCTACAGGAATGTCAAGTTCTGCTATTTTGTCGTACGACCACAGACATAATAACAGTGCATTTCCAAGGTGGAATTTCCTTCCCCAGGGCCAAGTCCAACATCTTCTCCAGTCAATGACGATTCAGTTATTATGTCAGACCCTAGACTACATCCCACCTGAAAGCCACTCCAGCCAGGAACCCCAAAAATCTTTACTTAATCTGTCTGTGACAATTTGAGTTGTGGTCTTTCAAGCCACAGCTTGCCCAGACAAGTGATTCAGAGCCATCCAGGGAAAACTGTACACCAGCAACATCCACTAATTTATTACATGGCTAGCCTTCTTCCTGAAACCGTTTTCTCACTTCAGTGTTACCAAATAAATGTTTTTTCTAGCGTGGTGCTAGAGTCTGAGGTCTATGTATTGAAAGGACAAATATTCAGTCCATGTAGGAACGTAACATTGGATCACTAGGAGAAGAAGAGGTGATTTACATGTTCAAGGGTAAAATAAATTGAGAGGCTTGGGACAGGAGGGATTTCCTCTTCTTCCTTCCTGCTCCAATGTGAAAATGATTTGTTTGGTTGTTTTTCATCTTTTCATGTGGTCTCTTTTCCAGGGCCACCTGGGAAATTTATCTAACAAACTCTTCCTGCCAGGAAAGTAAATTTCAAAGTAAAAAGCTGGTACCAATTTTGATTACTCCAGTCCCTTTCCTGTAGCATATTATGGTGGTGGCTTTTGGTTTCCATGACAGGTTTAAGCCTTGCTATTGGAAGCTGTGAAATGTACTGTGGACTCTTGTGTGTCTCTGTGTATAGAGCATAATAAATGTTCTGTTGATCCTTCTAGCATGAAAGCTTTAGAGATGGCCTGTACCCATGGTGACAGATGATCACCTCTTAGAAAGATCTGGAGTTATTTGCATTGAACAAAAAGCAATTAAGGGTTGTATCTTCAAGTTTCCATCTCTTACACACACACACACCCACAACAATATGCTCACTGGCAGCAAGTGTCATTGCACACAGAACTTTTTGAGACACTCAATTTGCTGGTCAGCTTGCTCCTCCAGATGTAACCACAAACATTCATCTGCTTAAACTAAGCTCTCAAGCCAAATTACTTTTTTTTTTTTTTCCCATCAAGGAAATGAGCTAAGAGGACAATACAGAGCAGTCCATAATGATCTTACCCTACTACTAAATTACTTCAGTTTATGCAAATCACTAAGAGGCGGTTCCTGTGTCAGCTGCTCAGAAAGCTGCACAGCAAGTCAGTGGCTCTAATACCTTACAAAACTAGCTGTAAAGTCATAAACATCACATATGGCTTCAGCTATAGCCACATGCTCAAAACAGGGATTGCAACTGAACGTACTGTTTGGCAATACCTATTTTAACAACCTGTTTTAAGTTGCCTTTAAGCCTTGCCAAATGGTAATGAGAGAGGGCAGAGATTTTCCAAAGCTGCATCTGCTCCAAACAGGAACTAGCTGGGAAAACTTCAACCAAAATATTTAAGCCATTTTTTAAGAAATGCTGCAGAAAATATATATTCCTGTATAAGAAAACTTTCTGGTGAATTTTAGAAGGAAATTTCTAGCTCCTCCTTGGTTTGGGTCAAAGAGTTTTGATTTCGCTTGGCAGACTGCATCAGGCAAATATTTCTGTTCTCCTTACAAATGTATCTACATTCAGGTACTTTATATAGGGACTTTGACACTTACACTGGACAAGAACTGGCAGCAGTGGGACTGAACAACTGATATCCTCAAAAGAAGAAGAGGAGTATGGCAGAGAATCTGGCCAGACCAGCTAGTAAGCAGCTACAGTATCTGGTAATATGAGGAGCAAGAGACTGTAGAGGTAGAAGACAGAATCTAATTGCTCAGCAAGGTGACTGAAATTGAGTTCAGACACCCACAGAATGGAAACCAGCGTTAAGAAGCAGTCATGAGGTAGAGGCAGTGTTGAGTGGCCAAAGGTATAGGAGGAGAGCGAGACAGCCTTGTTGGGAATGAGCAGAAGAGTCTGTCCACTATTGTCAATCTCCAAAAAGTTAAACAGAATCTGTTCCTCCTGAAGACAGGATTAGGTCATCTTACATTATGGGCAGGAGTCAACAAAGATTAAGACCTAAGATCAGGTGTCTGACCACTGGTGTGTGCATACGATGTCAGTGTTTGAAGCCACAGGACAGTAAATGTCTGTGAAGGGCAGCATCACTTGCCTAAACAGAGATCCTTATTGCCATCTTCAACAACAGAGAGTACACGGCATTGTATTTGCCATACCATCTACACAGGGCCTGTGCTCTGCAGGAAAATACCTATTTGCCTGGCATCCTTTTGCAGGAAATATGTTAATTTTTGTGATTGACAGATCTTCTCCAAAGAGAGGACAAAAGTTGGTAGACCAACATCAGCATACGTGCCAGTAAGGAAGCTGAAGTCCTTGCAGGATGTCTTACCACAACTCCAGTGGTATATAACAAGCTTTTGCATCTATAGGAAAGAATTTAAGTTGGAAGAGCTACTTGTATCCAAACATTTCCTAACTTTTGAGGCACTGACTTTGTAACATTACCAATATTCTTTCAACACTTCCTGTGTGTGCTTATATAAAGTCCTATATAATAATTTGGACTGGGATAGTCAGAAGCATCTTATGAAATTCATACAAATCCCCTGATTTATAATAGACTATAAAACAGCACCGTGCATACATAAAGCACAGCATGTTCTCTACCGATAGGTGCCTTTGCCAACTAAAGCAAACCCAGAGCTGATTTCCACAACCACTAAAGACCAGTAAGGTCAAAGGTTTCTGAAAGCAAATAGCAAGGCAAGAATGCCACTGAGAGCAAGGCCAGTCTAGCTTGATTTCTCTTGTCCCCCGTTTCCCTGTGCTTTAACAAAACTCTGATGTAACTTGTGAAGACCAAAGAGGAAGCTCAAAGCACTGTGAAAAGGTTATCAAGGAGAACACTGGAATCACGTATCTGTTTCACACTGTGTTAACCACAAACAATTTTTGTTTGAAATCTCAAATGTAAGATCAAGCAATTTAGGCCCCAAACCTGATGCGGATGTTTGGCAACCACCGATCTATGTGCAGAAGAATAAAGAAAACCCTGCTCTTTGTTCTGCTGATACAGCTGTTTACTTTCTGGCGTAAGTTCGCAGTTCCTGAGATCTTGTAATACATTCTGTAACCACAGAGCTGCAAAGGTTTGAGAGCTCTGCTAGACCTTGGGCCAACAGTTCAACAAACAGCTACAAAAGAAGAGTTCAGATCTGCAAAGAGAAAGAGGAAGGAAATCAACTGTCAGCTAGCTTAAAAAGAAAAAGATTATTTATGGCTTACCAGCTTACTTTGGAAAAAAAAACAACAAACCCTAAGTACCTACAAGAACTGTGGAAGGAAACATAGGCTTAAATTTTCCTCCTTCAAGGGGACACCATTTTTTCAGCATGGATGGGCTGTGTGGACCTTCACAGAGCCACTGAGGGATAGTCCTTCTGTCAGGTGACCAACACATAGGAAGCCCCATCACACTAAGTGACACGTATCTGTGCACTTCTTCCCATGATCAGACGCACCACGTTCACACAACAAGCATCAAAACGACCTTTTCCACACTCAGGTGATCCAACACACCACACAACTAGGCTGAAGAAGCCCTTAAAAGCAGATGATGAAATGCTCTACCAGACTATACAACCGTATTTTTGCCACCTCTGGCCTTCACTGTGGAAAATACTTTAGATGTTTAATGTCGGTGATCTACCCAAAGCTAGAACAAATCATGCATTTTAAAAAAAAAAAAGTCTAAAAATCTTCAGTGAGAAAGAACCATAGATCACACAGACAACTGCAAGAGAAAAATCCTAACATTTGGTTTACTCTGCATACTCCAAACTGAGAATACAGGGCTCAGCCAGGACTTACCTCTAAGTTGCTCTGTGCTTCTCTTGTGATCAGGGTAATTCCAGACAGAGAAAAGGAGGTAGAAATCATATTTTTTCTATACTTCCCTTACTGACCTCAAAGAAGAAGACAATTGAGCCAGACTGGAAAGCACAGGAATGAAAAGGAGGCACACAGATATCCTACGAGTCAAAGAGTAAGGGCAAAGGAAGGGGACAGATCAGCAAGTAACAGAACAGCTTGAAAAGATTTATAAAAAAGAGTGCACATGAATAGGAGCAAGAGAACAGGAGAATACAGAAAGAGAAAAAAATGGCACTGCAAGTAGGAGAATGTCCATAGGAACAAACAGGAAGGAGAGAAAATATTAGACAAGATATAGGGGATGGAAAACAAGTGAAGACTCAGAAACAAGCAGGTGTGTCATTTCACAAACAACAGTTACAGGTTTCTGCAGTATGTATCATACCTACAGAAAGGTTAAATCGAAGCCATCCTAGCAACCCCAGCATCTTAGGCCTGATTTCATAACTACATTTCAATAAGAAGTTCACAGCTCCATGCCAGATCTGTTGCTATTTCTTCCCACCAGAACCTTCTGATTTGTTGCTTTCACTGAAGGCACAAGATGAGACAGACAAACAGCCAGACAGAACCATGGGACCCCAAGAACAAATCAGGAAGTAATTTTCTTTCATTTCTCTTCCTCTTTTTTTTCTTCCCTCTCATATTTCAATTGCCTTATAAATCTGTCATTGCTCTTATGAACTTTTAAAAGGTATATTAGAGAAATTTCTTTTTTTTTTAATTTTTTTTTTTTTTTTTAGTACTTCTCAATCACTTAAGAAATTGCATGGTTATTTTGGGAGCATGTCTTCTCTTCTAGGTTACTCCATTAGCAAGCACAGTTTCCTTCCCCACAGTGGAAAAGCAGATGCCTCCAAGCAGCATCATCCAGGATTTTTTTTCAGACATGAAAGAAGTTACGTTACCAGTGATGCCATCCTTGTCTTAGCCAATAGTGGATAGGTAAACTGGCTTCAGCTGGTTATGCTGCACTGAGGTTTACTAAATCATGTAACTTTAGGGAGTGCTTCATTTTATTTAGCTAATCTACTGATACACCACTATTAATGCAGCTGGCTAATTCTGACCATAACACATTTGCCCCCATTTCTCATTATCACTTCCTTTTGCTCCCTCTTATTTCTGTCCATCATTTTGTTCTGCCAACTTAAATACATATAAAATACCAAGTCTTTAACTTTCATCCCCATTAGATATCAGTTTCCCATCTCTTAGGCTCACACTCCAGCTTCACGTATAGGATACAATTTATCCCAAACACATCTTACAATGTACATATTCCAACATGATCACATCTTTCCTCAGTCTCAGTGTTGTTCCAGTGTAGGTCAGGCCTGTGATGTAAATTTTGTGGTTTTTTCCTTCGGAGACTGAACGTTGGGACAATCCTGCCTAATCCCAGTCTTTCTCATCACCATCTCTGCTAAAGCCTCAGGCTCATACACCTACTTCTAGAGGACTGTGAGGGGAGAACATGATCAATTGAAGAGTGCAGCTTTGCAGACACAGGTCTATGAAAAGAACAGCTTTGAAGAGAATTGCATCCTAGCCAAACATACCAGTGGAAGTCTACAAAGAGGCATTCCCAAACAAGCACATGCCCCTAGTCCATCTTTTGGACCAACCTAGAGAAAAGGTGAAAGGAAACTGGAAGTCTGCACATCTCACTGGATGAAAAAAAGCTCAAGGAGCCATCAGGTGCTTCAGTGGAACTCATGTCCAGTTGGTGCCTGCCAACAGCCCAACAAAACTCTATGTGGTTTCCATGCAAGCCCTGTGTCAGGCTTTGCCAATGGCAACCCCAGGTGCTCCTGCCTTCAGAGGCTTCCCAAGGACTTCAGGGAATGCTAGAGGAGTTATACAATATCTCCCAATGATTCTAGGGGTTCCATTCATATCCCAATGAAAATCTAACCTAGCCAGCTGAATTTGTCCTCACAAAGACATATCCCCAACCACCGTTTACTCTGATGTAAACAATGTAAAATATTCAACAGTGCAAAACCATTCAGAAATGGAAACATTTATAATGTGATCCAACATGTACATGCCAATAGCTACTACACAACTGCTCTCAGAATTTCCCTGCCTCTTGATAATTGTTTAAACCAAACACCCCAGTAAAGTTGTATATGAGAAAAACAAGGCAAAACTCCCATCCTATGATCTATATCCAAAAGAACAACCCAAGCTGAGAGAAACACTTCAGGCACCCACAGAATGCTTTACAGGCATCATCACTGGCCAGAGGTTGAGCAACTGAGGTTTGTACCACTGACCAAAGACGCTTCTTGCAAGATCTACAAAAAGAAGCGACAAACTGTAATTTATTTTATTTTTCTAAGTAGGAATGCAGCAAGAGTACAGGAAAAGGCAAATATGATTGACAGTTAATATATAATTCAATACATTCCACTTCAGAGAACTCAGAGCACTGTAATTACTGAAAAAGAAAATAAATTTTTCTGCCAGAGAGCTATCAGCAACTCAACCCACAGTAATTGTGGTTTCAGTTGAAAGAGTGCAGGGTTACTTTAGAGAACACAGTTTAATGTTATCCCAAATAATAAGGCTCTTAAGTTTTTTTAATAAAAGAGCCAAACCGGTGCAAAACAACTCACAGCAGACCTCCCAACAACTGATGACTCAAGTACTGTTTGTTAATAAATAGCTTATATCACTACTAATAGCAGTCCAGAACCTGCAATATATTGCCAGCAGCAGCGATCTCCACAGGTCATGTTTCCCTACTGATATCTGTGAATATTTTTGAGCACAAATACATATTACATAAAGCTACATACTTAAATCAATTATACCAACTAAGAATGACTCCAGGAAAAACACCCTACCTTCCTCAAGTACCTCAGCACCGTAAAATGATAATTTGGTTCTCTCTGTTGACTGTCCTACATGGCTGTAAGGCTTTTGAGCAGCTCCTAAATAATGCCACCTTCAAGACAAAAAAAAAAGTCTAAATTCTGGAGGCATGGCACACAATCAGGCAAATGCCTTGGATGCTGGGAGCAGAAAGAAATTACAAGGCCAAAATGCTATTCAGAAGTTTGAAAATAAGTGAGGAATTACCCCCATGAAAGCTCTGCAGCAAAGAGGCCTGGTTGAACTGCCAGGCTGCCAGGGAAACATGGATTTGGATGGCTCTTCAAGGGACAAGGCATTTGCTGGCTGCCAATGAGTGACAGGTCTGCTCCCATTCCTGAGCTGCCAACAGGCTGAAGTAGCTTTTGCAACACAAAGGGCAAATCAGCATGAAAATGAAGAGCAACAAATTAAAGATGTTATGGAGATGAAGGCATAAAGTGGTCACAAATCAGCATCTTCCACACTGCAGCTGATTTGTGGGTTGTTCTTCAATTATTTTGGGTTTATAATACCATTACTATAAATATACTCATTAAGCTACTGAAAAAATTTGGTGAAGCTGCTCACCTGGAATTCATTTCCATGAAACCACATAAGATACTTGCAGGCCAAAGTTTAACAAAGTTCAAAGAAATGCTGAGTGGAGATCATCACAACACACAAACAAAACTTCTCACACCTAGACAGTTCTACAAATACATTCCAATCGATCTTCACAACAGCTCCTCGAGACGATAAGGACAAATCATGAGACATTAAAGAAACAAAACCAGAGGAAGTCATTTACCCAGAGTCACTGCAGGAGGGAGAGGAGCTAATGAGCTTTTGATCTTCAGTCACAGACTAGTCAGCACGTCTCAGATCTACCAGGGCACCGTTTCTCACAGCAGCTACCAGATCTGAGCCGAATTCCTCATTGCCAGGTCTGTGCCTCTGTCAATACCATCAACCAACATTTCAACAGAAAGCCATGGGAATACCTTCTAATGGAACAGTTCAGCAGTGAGATGAATTAAAGACTGATTCTCCTTGCAGGCTTGGCACATAAGTCTCACTAAAGTTTACAACAGATACCAGACTCATGTGCAAGGGAAAGCGATTAGAGTCCTAAATCCAGTCACCGTCGGGTTAACTGCACTGTTCCACTTCAACAGCTTCTTTACTGCCTACGCCGGTGCTGCTTTCCCAAGGAAGTTTATTTGTGCTTGCATTCTCCTTTCTGCAGTGACTTTTCTTAGAGAAAGGCAAGTGTTCTGTATTTGGCACTGCTAGCAGGGCTGCCTCTATGAGTAAAAATGGTTACACCTGGATAATTGGGAATGTGAGGATTAGGCACTGTTACAGAATTAAGGACTTCAAACGAAACTATAAGAAAAGCTCATAATTCAGTTAAGGCTGAGAACTGCCCAGAGGGCTGAAGATGTACACAGGCTCCTAATTTCTTTGTTCAAAATGGCAAAAACGCCCCAGGAGATTTTGGGAAATGGCAACGTTCTTCTTGAGCAGCAGGACTCCACTTTCAGAGGCAGGATAGCTCAGAAGAGTTCATCTCTCACACAAATACAGTTAAACTATTGTTCAAACTAACAGCCAAGGATTGTGGTTTTATTAAGCAAAGCCAGGTAGAATCAACCCAGGGAGGACTACACAGTGGCATTTTGGCTCCACAAACCTCATTTTGCCCATCTGCTTAGCACAAGGCTGCTCTCCTACCCACAGCCCACCAGACCTCCTCTCCAGGTTTGTGTCCACATCCCAGACCCTCGACGTCACAGGCCAGCAGACAAGAATGTCTTTTCATAGAAGCATAGAATCATAGGGGTT
>NW_008587393.1:8494-28679 GCF_000691845.1 Merops nubicus | reverse complement strand
TATTTTATTTTATTTTATTTTAATTTTCTGTCAGATTTTATCCTTTACTGAGCACCATCAGTGGTTCCATCAGCCGAGGCAGACACTCTCCAGTTCCCACTCTCCCACCCTGCACATCCTCTGCAGGGATGCCTGGCTGGGGCATCACACAGTTTGCTGAAAACTTTGTGGAAAACAAAACCCACGGGTTTGAGGAGTTGAGTGGAGCTCTCAACAACATGCAGTGACATTGAAAACCAGCCAGAGCCATGAGGAATGTTGACTTCCTGAACCAGGCAACTCCATAAAGGCAATTAATAAAACCTGAAAGAGATAATCTATTCCAGGTTTTATTGTAACCACCATATGTAAGCCCCCATCTCCTTGATTCTTCTCCCATTGAAAGCAGGGCAGAACTAGGTTTGGGAAAACAGGACAGGGGTGGCTCCTGATGAAACCTTGCTACTCGACCTCCACCTCCCCAGCCCAATCCTGCCCATAGAAAGAGGTGAGGCTTTGTAGATTCAGGCATCTGAGATTCATCTCAGTGTAGCCTGTGCTCATCATCCTTGGAAGCACAACTTGGAGTATGTTCACCTCAGCCACCCCTTCTGCCATCGATTCCCTACTCCTGCCTTCATAGAGAAACACTAATTCTGGAAGGGAAATCCATGTTTATTAATAGAGATTAGCTTTAACAGGCTCCTCTCAGTGCCAGAGTTCTGCTGCTATGGACAGTAAAACACCAAGTTTGGGACACTGGCAGCAAACAGCTGCTTCAGATGCCAGGCGACCCTTTGAAAGCTGTTTTCATTGCAAACATGATGAAGAATTGGGGTCTTGTTTCTGCTGCCAGGCCCTGCTTCCCACACAACACTTCTGCTTTGCCTCTGATTACTCATCCCAAAACATGTGAAATAATAGTTTTTCTTCCTGAAATATTGAACTTTTTTTTTTTGCTTTGGATTTTCAAGCAAACCTAGACACACAAAGAATGTTTTATCTGGTATTCAGCAGTGGTCACTCAAACTCAGATACAATGAAAATAAAGTTCCAGATACTTGAAAAACAACCATTACTGTTGGTTTTGTTGTGTATCAAATTAACAATCAAAGAAATTAATATTTTACAGGGGTACAAATATAAAACATCACAGTTAAGGTTATGATTCCTTTTCTTTCCATTAATGTAATGAAACTTTTATGTTTGGGACTATTTATCTTTGAAAATGTTGAGCAACTCTATGATATGTATTTTTAATTTTAGGATTAAAATGTACAGCCAAAGTGATTTCAGCTTTGCAGCCTCATACAGATACCAAACTATGACTTTTTTTTATGACATACTGGCATCCCAAGAGCTTCACTTTCTGGCCCAGGGGTGATCTTGTAAGATCACTGCTTCTCTTAATGCAGTAAGTCCTCTTGACTTCAGGCTTAAGCAATTACAGGTCTTCCACTAAATTTCCCAAAAGCAGAGCTTGAAGTACAATCCACAGCATTCACCAGAGATGAGAAGCACAGACTAGACCATAACCATAATGATTTCAAAGTTAATACGTGCACTTTGCAAACATTTACCAGATTTAAAAATTTATTAAGCACACATTTCAAAATCCAGGTCATGTATTTTGTGATTTTACAAAGCAGATGAAAGCAGCAGTTTGTCTCTGAGGATGACGCCCTATGGGAAACTTAAAATCTAGCAGATAGAATGATTCCTACTTCAGCTGTGAAGAGGTGAGTATTTTTGTTAATGGAATTAGATTCAGTAGAAGAAGGAAGTATTTTTGAAAAAATTACAATTGTATGGTCTTTTTGATTCCCTGCTACTCGATAGGGTTCAGATTTACAAAGAGTTGAAAGGCCAGAAACCAGCAATTAGTCACTTTCTGGAATAACAGCTGAAAATCCCTGTAAATTTCACTTTTCTGGCTGACCCAGAAAAAAACAACATCAATAAAATTTCCAGAAGAGATTAACTGAACGAGCACCTACCCGTAAAAATACATCTTTCTTCATTGAAGAGTATTTTTAATGAAAGGAGAACCCTTTAAATTTCCTCAGAGTGACCACTTGCTTTCCTCACTGCTCCTAAAAACAACTCAGCCTTTAAAACAGGAGGAAAAAAATCCAATTATGTAAACAACAGCAACTAAAAGGTAAAACTCTACTTGCAGCTTCTGCTTGCAGGCAGAAAAGAATCAGATAGTCAAATAGGAATTATTATTAATACTTTTTTCCTAAGAAGAAATTAATGTACTATGGTAAGAGGCAGCAGTACTGGAAGATGGTGATGAGTTAAATTGTATTATATTAATATGTTTATGACATATTAATACATATTAGTATGTATTATATATGTTAAATTGTGTACAAAAAAAGTATTTTTAGTAGACAAAAAAATTAGTCTATTCAGTAAAACAAAAAAGCCTATATTTACAGGTAGGCATTTTTTTTTCCACAGTTATGGACATCTCCTGCTACAAGCATTGTCCTTAGAGATTGACCTTGACTTCTTAAAATGAGTCTGGCATGAAGAACAGAGCTATTTTAGCATCCCTGAAGAATCTTTTATTTCTGCTTCAAATGGTTTTATGTTTGGTAGAGGGGCAGGGGCCTTCCTTCACTGGTGAAATTCGGTGTTGTGGCAGAACTGTGTGTGATTTGGAGGGACTGAATAGAAGGTGTGATCACTTGGGCTCACTCTGTCCAGGGTATTCCAGCAGGGATGACAACTACGAGAAGGTCTGGCAGAGCAGCAGACTGAGCGAGCTTTGGATGTTTATTCCCTTCAGCAACAACAACAACAACAAAAAAGATCCAACAAAATACGTATCACACACTTTTCCCTGATACCTGATAATTACTGGCTGGTTCATGACAAGCAGCTGCAATGTGAGATCTTGGTTTGTTTACAAACCCTCTCCACCACGCTGCCAAAAGAGGGGACACCACATGTGTCGACCCCTGTTTCCTCCCACTGTTCTTTCATGTTTTCCAGTCTTTTCAGATGGTGCTGCTGGTTGGGTTTTCAGATTAAGACTGTCTGTTGACATTCCTCTACAAAACCATCCTTCTCTCAGCATATTTCACGAGTGACAAAGGCAGCTTTTCATTACTCCCCACCATATTGTAGCCACTCAAGAACAACCACCACCACCCCCAAGCTAGAATGTCCAAACATTGATTCTCACATTTGCTGCTGCTAGGTTATTATAACGTGTTTGTTTTGCATTCAGCATGGGATTTCTTTCCCCTTGCCCACAGCTTGCCTGGAAGGCAGAGGTGACTCAGACTCTGTGTCCTAGATAAATCACAAGCATCTGTCCTCTGATCACCCTTCTGCCCTCTTACATGAAGTATTATGTTTCTGCAGTGAGCTGCTCACAGCCTCCCTCCTCACCTTCACCCGTCTCCACTAATTAAGTCTACATTTGTCTTGTCCCCTCTGCTGAATCTACCTCCAGTCACTGACAGGTTTCTCCTTAAGAATTCTGTGACCTCTGTTACACACTCCCTGATCTGTCTCTGTCTTAAACACTACAATCCTGCCTCCTGCCTAAACCCCATCTCTCAGGTCACTCCATCTTCTGGCTTTTGCTCAGAGGGCTTTTATTGAACATTTCTTTCCAGCTATGGCAAACCTGATGAACTCTTAGTGCTAAGACATTAAGACCATCTTTAGCAGCATAAAGTACATAATATATTTAATTCACACTGCTGGTAAACTTGGGTTTTTCCAGCAAATTAAAGGAAAAATAGCATTCCCTATTAGTTACATATACAAGAAAAATGGCAATTGAGCAAGCTGATCTAGTGGGAGATGTCCTGGCCATGGTAGAGGTTTTGGAACCAGATGATCTTTTAGGTCCTTGAAAACCTTCCAAACAAATATGATTCTATAATTTTTTTTCAGTGATCTGCCAGTAACACAATAGTTCACTAAATTATATGGATTAGAATAATAGAAAAATCATTCATGCAGGTTTTGTTTTCTCACTATCTTTTATATTTAGGTGGTAAGTTCAGTCCATTGTACAAAGTGAAGATGAACAATAAGATCATGGCTTTTGTTCATGAGATCAAAGACAGAGAAGATAAATGCCACAGTACATGATATCACTCTGTGTAACCTTGCTGCTTTGTAAAAAAGAAGCATGGGAAGCATCTGTATTAAGTGTTAAAATTGCACTCTCCAATAAGGTCACTGAAGGCTCTCTGTAGTGATTTACCTTTTGAATAACGTGTCAAATTCAGGAAGGCTGTTGGGCACTAAAAATTAACTGCAGTGCCTTCAAGTCCTCTGACACCTTGGTTGGTGCCTGCAGAAGGGAAGTTGGGGTGATGTACCTGTGGATTTTTCATCATGAGGGGAAATGTGTGACCTCCCCAATCTATCCTTGAGCTGATGGAAAACACAGGCAGCATCATGACTATCACCCTTCCAGTGTCAGGCATTGCAAAGTGCCACTAGAAGCTCTCTTAGCATGATTTTGTAATTCTTCACCCTTCCCCAGTGATTTCATGATGAAAGCTGCAGTTTCAGCACCTAGGAATCGCAATAGTTACAGATTCAAAGTCTCTCAGTTGGTTTGCTAAACAACAAATCCAGATGACAGCTTGGAGGAAATGTCTGATTTAAACCTTTGTTTAGAAAAGATTTCACTCATCACACTCCTTTCTTCAATATCCAAACTTTTGTGACAGGAGAAACCGGCTCTGGAGATTTCTACTTCAGCCAACACATCATCTATTATCCACCTTTGTTTTATCATCGATTTCTGTAGGCTGAAGACAATCTCTTTTGATGGCATTATTGTGCAAGTGCTCTTAGGGGAAAAAAAAAAGTAATTTGTTCCTTCTTTTCCACTGCGTGTCGCTTGTTCTCCAGCCTTGCACCAAATCTGAACGCTGACACATTTCATTAGTTATTTATTGAACGACATACTCAGGCAATTTTGAATAGTTTTGCTTGTGTGCTATACTTTTGGGACCACATTTATTGCCTACCGTGCCAACAAAGACACATCAAAAAAATCTCACTCATGATACGTTTTGAAATGAGTAATTTTCTAGGACAGCATCATGCTCTCTGTGACCAGAAATTGATGATTTGCTGTGAAAATGGTCTGATTCCTTACACAGACTTTCAGGTCTTCTCAGCTTTACAATAAGGGTGATGCTGACTGCAAATAGCAGAAGAGTGGCTGTTGTGAAACTCAGAACTTTTCCTGTAAACTTCTTTTTTTTTCCCCAAAAAAAGTCAGATGTGTGATTGAAGCTACTTAAGACTATTTTTTAGCAAGATCTTGAGCTGATGTGGATGAAAATTAAGTTTTTCAGAAGGCGTACATTACTGCCAGTAACAACCCTTTCTGTACTAATCAAAATACCAAGAACAGCTCTGAATCAGTGATGATAGATTTTCTATATTTTTATATAGTCCTAAATTTTTGTAGAATGTCGTGTTACTCAGGAAACATTAAATAATCAATTTAACATCAGCTCAAGACAGCATAATGAAGAGACTGATGTATGGTTAATGAAGAAGAAATTGAAGTGTGACAGTGCATCCAGTGCCAATTCACATTTTTTGTGGAAAAATGGGTTTAATATAATAAATGTTACTTCAGTTTTTACGAGATAACCGTGTTGACTGATAAAAGTAACTGCACAGTTCTGCACAGTGGTGCTTGGTTTAGTGATGTGTGACAGTCTGATTGAAGACTATCAGGCTAGCAGGAAAGCACACATTATTCTGAATTAGGAATTGGTCAACCAGTAGACCTCAAAAAATTTGTGTCAGTGGAAAAACTGTCAAATAAGAGTATTGCTGACAGTATTCCCATTGATCAAATGATAACTCTGTTCTTTCCAATATTTTATTAACTACCTGGAACTAAGTAAACCATCACAGCTGGCAATATTTGCAGGTGATAAAAGCTTTGAACAAGAGAGAAATAATGCCCGTTACAGTGAAGTCATAGAGTCTGTTCTAGGTTTATAGCTAATTTGGCTCAGTCAAAGCATTTTCTGGTACATACAAGTCAAATGCAAAGTTTTACATCATGGGACAGCAATTGCAGCCACCTGCAGAGTGGTGGTGGTTGTTTTGAAAAACAATAGCCTTGTAGAGGTGCTGGGTCTGCAGGCAACTCAACAGTACTCATCTTGAGACTGCTGAAAAAAGACTAGACTCTTCTCAAACAGTGATAAGGATTCAGAATGTACAAAAAGACTGTTTTGCAGTTTTGTACAACTCAGGAACAGTTTGTCACAAGCAGGACACTCTCTCGTGTTCACATCTTCAAGTCCACCTTTTAAAATGGAAGATGAGAAGTTGAAAAGCATGCCCAAAAATTGCTTGAATGCTGGGGAAAACAAAAGCCCAAGTCAGGCACATAAATGTATATCTGCCTAGCAAAGAAAATAAAAGGTGTTGCTTACATGACATAAGCACCTTTACAAGGAGAAATGTGCTGAAGGGGTCTTCCTTGAAGGAGGGAAAAAAGCAGGTGAAAAGCTTTATCTGTCAAGAGCAGCCCCATAACTTTAACGGACAGAGGACATCACCAGTACAAGGGAAAATCCAAGTCTTGCTGTTCTGCTTCAAAGATATACTCCATCATGTGAGTAATCTCAGTGTAGGGTGTCATGTGAAAATCTACAGCCCACAAGACACAACAACTCAGCTGAGATGATCACAAGTTCAATTTCATTTTTCTAACCTGAAGCCTTAAACCACCTAATATTAAACACTTAATTTAGGAAGCTATTCCCTGTAGGTACTCAGTAGTCACTGGAGGGAGACAAAGTCCTCTGTGACAGCATTTAAGAGCTGTTCTCAGGAAAAGCTGCTTTTATTTTTACAGTTCTACGGAGTGCCCAGAAAAAGACAATTTCTTGATGCTGGTGGTAAGGCAGAGCTGGCGTGGGGCTGATGTATGCATGTAGCCCCTCCATCTCCTGCTCCTTGGCAGCAGGAGGCACCTGGAAAGCAGTGCCCACCGAGGGAGGAAGAGGAACAGGACATCCCAGAAGTGTTGTCCCAGGTGTCCCAGGAAGCAGAATGGTCTCCAAGAGGAGGGCAGTCCAGGAGCAGGTGGCATTTTAGGTGCGGTGTCCATTCAAAAGCAGTGTAATTGAAGGGCTAAACTCTGCTCTTGAACAACAGATGTCAAGATGTGTGATGTCCCTGGTTATTTGGATGCTAGCTCCACAGCACAAATTTCTGGGACAAGAGTTTCTGGCAGTTGGCCTGTGAGGCTCAGATTCATCTGTCCGTGTTGTTTGGGAGAGAGAGGTGTCATTCTGCTGCAGGCAATGGGAACTACAGTGAAGGACAAAAGTGAGCAGCACAGCCAGAATACAGCTTTTCTTCATGCAAAACCAAGATGTAAAATTATATTCCTGTAAAAGCAAAAAATTCCAGCTGCCAAACCACATGGTCCTCTATACAACAAGGAAAATCAAAATATGCAAAATCCCACGGAGAAAAATTCCTCTGTCTTCTGTGTCCAAGCATAAAGGGACATGCCTCTCCCTGTCTAAGCGTGCTTTATTCTCTGCAACTGTGCAAGAAAGATCTCCAGGAGCTGCCCCCTTCCTCTTCATTGAATCATTCATGCTCAAAACATGATGTCCAAATTGTGGTTCACAGATTGGAACAGAGCCTACGCAGTACCTTGGGCAACCTGGTGACTACTCAAGTGTCAATAGCACAACCCAGTGTCCATGGCCACACCAGAGCTGGCCAACCATACAGTAAGTAAGTGACTCAGGAACACCAGCACCCATCCTGATCTACCAGACACCCATAGCTCAGGTCCAGGTTTGGCTGCAGGCAAAGAGGTGGCAATGAAAAAGCTGAAAGAAGGTGTCCACCCTTCTGGATTTCCACCAGACCATCTCCCTCAAGATCTCTCTCCAATATACTGTACTGCTTTCTAAAACTGGACATATTTGAAGAGGAGATTCTCTTCACCTTCTTTTGGACCTTCTTCACTCTGTTTTCATCTTTATTACATCTTCCAGATGACCCAGGGCTCCCAACTTGGATTTATTGTTTTAGTGTCACCTCTGTCCTCATATAGAACCTTGTCAAACCCCATCACCTCTCCCTCCACATCAAGGGACTGTGGAAAAAAGCCATTGCAGGGTCTGTAATTCTGGCTGACCCAGCCTCACCCTGAGGAAATGCACACAGCCATATGCTCTCAGGCTCTGCTTACAGAGATGGTAATTCAGGCTGTTAGCTGATTGTTTTATTTCATGACATAAAATGATACGAGCAGGTAAACATCCTCATAGATTCTCCCTGTGGCCAGGGAAAGGGAATTGTCTGGTGTGCTCTCTTAAAACCAGCCCCTCACCACAGCAGTAAAAGGACAGACACTGACCATAAACTTTTACTTGCTACTGATTTTATGCAAAGTAGGGCTTTTTTTATTAAGCTCATGAAGTCTTCCAAACATTTATATTTAGGTTCCATAATTGTGCCTCATGAACAATAAATTTGACTACAACCTAACTATATATTTAGGCATAACCGTATGCTTAATGCATCTTAAACTTTGGACACTGTGGAAAATATTGGTCATATATTGCCTAATTGCAATCCTAGATAGAATTATTAAATATTTATTATTTATTAATTAAAATATGATTTATTAGGAATGAAAAAATTTTTAAATGCAGCATGGGTTTCTCTGTAGAGAGAGGAAAATGTCAACTCAAAGGAAAAAAAAAAAAGAAAGCAAGCTGTCCCATCTCTAAGTGTAGAGACCTCACGTCAGTAAAGACCATTTGTATCACACAGTCAGAGGTCTCTATTTCCAAGCTGTAGAAGTTCACCCAGGAAGATAATGTGGCAAAGCAGCAGCACTGTAAGTTTCTAAAGCTGCTCTGCCTGACGGGAGCTGCCGTCGTGTGTCTGGGGGCAGAGCTGGGGACTATTAACAAGCTGGGGTTTTACCTGTGGATCTGTCAAAACATAGAGTTATTAACACAACCACACACAGAGAGAAGAGCGTGTGATTGCTTCCAGCAACGCTGGACAAGTACCTGCTCCTGAAGAAGAAAAGGAGCTCCTGCTGCTCGCCCAGGAGCTGGGAATGGGAGCGCTAAGGAGGGATGCAGAGTTAAGCTTCCACCAGGGGCAAGAAGCTTTAAAACCATTCTTAAAACTGCTTTGCCATTTTCCTGTTGTGAAACCTGTGTGCCAGAAGCGAGGATTAGCAGATGATGGGGCAGATCCTGCTCCTATGGTGTGGCTTAGACAAATGTGGTCTGCACAGCAAAACTGGTAGGTGCCTGAGGGAGATGCCTGGGTGCTGCTATGCAGAGAGCATGTTATCTGCATACTGCAATGGTCAGGCAGCTCCTGAGGTCCCTGATGAGCATTAAGGAAGTGCCTTTGGACAGACAGGTCCTGACTCAAAGCCTGCTGAAGGCAACTGGGACCCTTCCAAACACTTTGCAAGCTTCACCTTGAAACGTACTGTGGAACTGGCCACTTCAACCAACCAGAGATATAGCTGTGCAGGGGTGTCTTGACACAACATGTTGATGAAACAGACTTGAATTTCATATTTCTTTGTCTATGAAGCTGGATTGATGGTCACACCAGTGGTGCCAAGCTACCAAACCTCTCTGCCCCTTTGCAGCGATGGAAGAAACTAATTCCACCAGCTGAGAGATTTCTCCATCCCAGCTGCAAGCTCAGTGGAGTCTGACATCCCCCCTCACCATGAACACAGCATGCATATTTACATTGGTCTTTTGCTTACTTGAGGATTTGCATTTGAAAAGGTCCTGAATGGATCAGGAGCTTCTTTGACACAGGAGGAAACCCAGACACAACAGAATGGCTTGCCCGGGAGGAACTGTGAAATAAAATGTATTTAAATAAATAAATTTATTTAATAACATTTATTTGTGATATTAAATTTAAATTTAAATAGTAATTAAGGTGAAAAAAATGGCTTAGATAAGGCTCTAGGCATATAACACATAATTAATAATAACATAAAGTCCCAGCAGCAAAAATAATTTGAAATGGTATCTGAGCCAGCCAGTTAAAAAAGCTTTGTTGCAGTCCCACTTCACTCCTGGAAGAGTATTCCCATCTCTCTCCAAAAAAACCTTGCTGCACTCCAAAAAAACCTTGCTGAACAGATGTCTTTTGCAGTATGCCCAGAAGAGGAGCAGCCCTACATCATACACATTACACAACAGAGAGGGGATTATGAATAGCTGTGCAACTTCAAGTTCAACATAACACCCCTAGGCCCTGGTTTGGCATGCCTTTGCAATCTCCCAGACTTTCAATGAAGACTTTAAAATGTGTTTCTGTATTGTTGCCTGCCTATTCATTAACTCTGTTTTTAAAATTAAAATTTTAATCTAATATTCATAAAAAGTATATTGGAATTAAAGGGAGACAAGGGGTCAGAAATGAGTGGCAAAAAAAATGTATTTTGTCTTAAAAATGTTGTAAAGCTCTTTTGAGGACATGAAAAGTTTTGTGTGGTGGGTTGTTTGGGATTTTTTTTTTTGGTATAAAAAGCCAAAAGTCAGGAGTTTGATAGGTTTTCCTCTTCTGTACCACACAGGCAGGTAGATGGTGCAAAACTGAGATCCAAAGCATTTTTCTAACTGTTGTATGGACAGTAAGGCTTTGGAGAAAGCCCATCCACTGACAGACTGGTCTGGCACTGCAAGGAGACATGATTGGTAAGTCCCTGTGTAAAATCTGAGTATCACAGCCCTTACACAGGGGATCTACACGGGATCTGGATAATCTTCAAAAAATCTCCTCTGCTTGACCCATTCTCGGTCTCTCCTAAACCCCCACTCTTCAGCAGAGATACCTGCAGATGCTTACCCATCATGGGCTGCCTGACCCTCTGTGTCGGTGCACAGCTCATATTCCCAGCTGAGAAGACTGAGACACGTGCTTTAACACCATCATCACTTTATACATGAGCTGCCCTCCAGGAAAGCTACACGATGAACACTGTGCTTCCATCACCTGAGCACCCTGCAGAGCAGAGCAAGTTGCTCTCTTCTGCTTTGGGCAATGTGAGGACAGGATGAGATTTTTTTCTTTTGCACTTATTTTAGCTGCGAAGAACAGATTTACACTGTAAACTAAAGCCAGCCCTGCTTAGCCTGAGTTCTGGGACAAAAGAGCATTAACCTCAGGGAAATAAAGTCTCTGAGGCGTGAGGCTGAGCCAAGATGCTGTGTGGGCTCTGTGTACCTGTGTCTCAGTTGCATTTACCAGGTAAAGCATTGCTAAACCTGGCATGGTGAGCAAAGATAGGATCTGGACCACCTACTGATGTAGAGCTGGTCTCCAAAAGCTGGAGGAAATTCAGGGAGCCAGTAGTGAAGTATAAGGTTCATTTAAACTAACTGGATCTAATCCAATAAGCAGAATTGGCTTTTTTTTTTTTTTTTTTTCTTTTTGTAAGGAACTGGGGTAACTGCCTGGGGTCACTGGCTGCCAAAGAGCAAGATCAGAGGAAATGTAGATGCCTGGGAGATAGAAAGGAAGGGTCTTCCTGAAGCCTGAGTCTAATAATCTGCCTCTCCAAAATATAGGGCAAGAAACTGTGTAAAAGAGACTGGTACTTTACTGGCAAAATTAGCATCTTTATAATCTAGTAGGCTGGAGGAATCTGCTGCCATTCAGAACGTGGGAAGAGAAAGGTCTGGCTGATGCAGTCTCTTCAGCAGCTATTCATAGGCTGTTTGAAGGAGACTGATGTTAGAGTTAGCAGAAAAGCAATCCAAGCTTAGCTGTGTGCCCTGACCCCAGCTGGCACTGTAACTGCAGAAGTTCTCCAGAAACAGCAGTCAGTTTTAGCTTTGTCAGAGGAAATCAGTGCAAGTGGGCAGCTCACACTCTCACAGCTATAAATACTGTTATGATAACAGACAATACTGGAAAAGAAAAGACCTAGAGGGTTATAGCATCTTCTGAAAAGCTACCCTAGTTTAAGGAAGTTTTACTGCCTTTTACATAGCCTTATCTCTCTGTGCTTGCCACACAGGCCAAATAAATAAGCTGCAAACTGGTTCTCCATAGAATAAATATATTATCATGTTCTTTCTTCCAGATCCTGACTAGGGAAAATTAATTTTTTAGTTACCAAGGAACCAGAAGGGGATTTTAGAACTTAACACAGAACAATTCTTTTGGGCAGCCCAACTGATCTAACAGATGCTTCATTTGTGCAGCCACAGTTGTTTGGAAGCTGAGTCCTGATCTCTGAAAAGAAGTGTGTGATGAGTCTTGGCTGAGCTGAGCCTTCAGGTGATGCTCTCTGACTTTTTTTTACTGTGAGTGTTCTTGCTAGTATTATTGCTTAAGCAAAGCTTCCTTAAAATATTCATTCCTAAACACAAGAAAAAAATTACATATCAGAATATTGGGTCTACAGGAGGAGTTACTAAATAAGAATAGGGGAATTTATTCCCTTCTTTTCCTGTACCCCAAGCTTGCTCAGCTTGTGATTACTCCTGAAGCTCCCTGCTGTGTTTCTCCCAGGGAAAGCTCTGGCTCCCTGTTTTCCCAGAGGACATTGCCTGCCTAAAATAGTAAAAGCCATAGTAAAGCAAACTGGTTGGCTTCCCAGACACAACCTTTCAAAGAAAGCACACTGCATGCACAGAGTACACTGCAAAGAGATAAATCACCCCCCTCACAAGGTATATTACCTATGGGATATATGATGCAGCAGCAGAAGAGAGAAAGTGGTTAAAGAAATCATCTTATTCAAGAAAATTATTTAATGAGACAATAAACTTGCAAAATGTCAGAATTATAGGCAGTTGATTATAGTTTCCATGTTTCTTCCTTCGAGACCCTCATTCAGCTGTTACTCAGCCTGTGATTTTCAATCAGGGTCTTCCTACACAGAGCATCAGTAAAATCAGACAAATTGTTAGCCCTGAGGAGGTGAACACCCACCTCGTTATCCTGGCTCCAAATGTGAGCCTTGATCTGATCCAGGGAAAGGAAACTACCCTGGCCTGATTGGTGTGCCCCAGCATGAACAAGGGATGGAGGGGACTGGTGATTCTAATTGTTATTAATCCCTCAGAGATGGACAGGCCAAAAGTGCCAGACCCAAAGTAAAAAGTGTGATCCAAGTGCTTCTAAGCAGCTACATAGGGGAGCAACAAAACTCTTATTTCTGCAAAGACGTCCTCAAAGTCTTTTCCCAAACCTCAAATGTCTTTTCACAAACCACTTCTTCATGGTGTAGTCTTCTTGCATGTGGAGATACACATTTAAACAGCCATGTGTAGACTGACCAATTTTCAACTTGAAATTTCTGATTAAAATAATTTATCTCACTAGAAATATATGATTAACTCTCTTCTTCTAATATGATCACATTCTGCCCTAAATTCTTCTAAATTACATAGGGCTATAACCAGAACCATTCAAAAGGAACAGTTTGACACCTTGCATACATCACATATTAAGAATAAAAAAATCATAACATGTGAGGAGACATTTGGGATATCACTTTGCATAAGGAAATCTGAAAAATAAATCCATACAGACATGCTATTACATTAAATCATCTCTTTTCTCTCCCCCATCTTAAAATGTGTCAGAAGGAGATAAGCAGCCCCTGAGGTCCAGAGTGAAAGGAATGTACTACAGAGTCTAGAAGCCAGAGCACATCTAAGGCAGTGCAGCAGAAAGTGCTGAGGGAAGACAAGAGATTTTATTTTTCCCCTTTCCTGTTATCTACCAGCAAAGGGAGAGAGGGAGAGCTGAATTTTGGCTATGGTGTTACCTTCACTGACTATGCAAGCTGTCGGACCATCTATATTTCTGTGGCTTTCCTGTAACAGCCTTTCCTTAAAACAATTCAGTTGGCATTGTGTTTCAAAGCTGCTGTTCATCTCACAGTTTTCTGACACATTTTGTTTCCTCTGAGCCATACTGACACAATGGTGGGGTTTTGCATGTGTCTTCACAGTATCCTGAGAGCATCTTAGAACGATAAGAATTTAGGGGTGAAAATGCTAGATATTTAATACATTGACTCAGGAATTTAATTGGGATATGTAGCCAGTATTTAACAGATGAGAGGCTGAGAAAAGCCACAGCACTGGAAAGACATTTCAGTGAAGAATTTGGGATGTGATGTATGTTGGAAGAAAAAACACCCAAATTGTACCAAACCACAACATACCTCATGTATATCCACATTTCATCCCACAGAAATAAGAGTGAATCAGCCACAGACATTAGGTCAGAAAAACCTCTCCTGTGTTTTCAGGAGGCAGGGTGTACACTTCCTCTCCTAAGTTCAGAAGTTAAAAAAATGGTAAACTTATGACTCAGAAATTCTTGCTCATATCACAGCCCTGTATCTGCTGATCAACCACTTTTCTCAAGTTCAAATTCTCAAGTTCAAGTTCTTCCTCTTCTCAAGTTCTTTTACCTTTAAAAGGGTATTAGAAATCATTGCCCTGGTGAATTCCGTTGACTCTAGTTCTGCAAAACTCCCAAACAATTGCTGTTTACACTTGGAAGTGGCACTGATGGGGCCACATGAAAAGCTAGATCAGGATTAGCTTTGCAACTATTTAAATGCAACTTCTATTTTTTAACCATTCCAATTTAGAACAGCTGAGAATTCAAACAGATTTCAAAAAGATGACACTGAGATGATGTTTGTAGGCTGTTTGCTCTTCTTGTATTCTTTTTCATTTGCCCAGCTGTCATCTATTTACCTTCTATCTTGGGGAAAAAAGTGTCTTTTTCTGCAAGAATCAAACGGCTTGATACACGGAATTGTTCACTAATATTCAGAGGGTATAAATAGAGAAGAAGCCAATGCAGGAGGCTGTGTTTGACAAGAGCTCAGCCTGTGCCTCTGCATGCTGAAGCAATATGAGATAGAATTTTTAAAATGATTGTTATATTTACACTGCATCTGTCATGAGCGTTTCTCATGAGTTGCTAAATTACTCTCACTAAATGATTTCATGGTTAGACTATTAATAAACTTGACTAGTTCACAGTCTTAGAGATACAAAAACGTTTTTGGAAACTCCTAAAATACCTCAGTCTACACTCAAGAGATATTAGAGGCAGTAGAAACCATCATCTGACAGACCTTGACTATGACCTGTGTAACATATCCATGGAATTTTGTTTAGGAGTTTCTGCACTTAGCCCTGCCATTTTAATGAAATTAAAGCATATCCTTTGTTAAGCTAGTCAGTCTAGATACAGAAAACAAAGTCTGCACAAGGCTGGCAATCCAGCATATCCATACACACGCTGGTCCAACAGGCTGCTTGCAAAATCAATCTTAAATCCTGACATGGGCACGTGGAATGCTCTTCCAGATAATGGTGCTCCGTGGAATTTCCTGTGTAGCTGGGTACTCCAACAGTGAATAACGATTTCATTATTTATCCTGTGTGCGTATGTGGTTTATTAATTAATGTTTCATGCCTAATACTGGTGTATCTACATGTAGAAGCAATTTTTCTTTCTCATGGCAGGAGCAGTGCCAGTGTGGTAGCTGGCACTTTGCAGGCAATACAAATCTGTGGCTCTGAGCAAAGTTCTGGTGCTGGGTTGAACAGTGAGTATGTGAAATCGCAGGCCCAGGTCTGTATTTGTGTCATCTCCACGTTTTCATTTCCCACCCCGACACTTACACACTGATACTGTGTTATTCCTGTACGTGCACATTAATTCTATCAATCACACATCATAACTGTGCTCGTGCTGTACTGTAATTTATGCAGTTTTTAATTTTTCCAGGCTGTTGTGGAATAAATATACAGGTGTGTGCTTATACTTAAGCCAAGTGGGTGTGCCTGACAATATTGAAAAAGCAAAGGCATCCTAAATGCAAAGGCCTGGCAGTTTGAGCTCTTGGCTTATCATGCATGCTGTTTTGTTTGTACTTTATTATTTTCTAACATTTTAAAATCAATACACATAGTCTGAAAAAAACGCTGAGTTTGCAGAGAAAAGAAGAATGCTTCTATTATATGGCATCTAGACACAAGAACTGCTGTATGGGATCAGAGCAAAAGTTCATTTATCTCAGTATCTTTTCCCTGACAGTGATGTGTAGTGGATTTTCAGGGTGGAAAAATATGAACAGGCAAATATGAATTCTACCTTAGAATGGCTCTCATTTTGCAGAAATAAGCTGTGGAAAATCTTACTTTAATTGGGAACTGTAAGGGTATCATGATGCTTAACAGGACAAAATGGAGCTATCTCCTGTTAACTTCTCTAACCCCTTATGAACTTACCCAGGCTTTTGGCTTCCACAATGTTTTATGGCTGCAAGCCCCACTGTTCAGTTATGTGTAATGTGGTCATCACATACCTTGTGAACCTGTTCTCTGATAGTTTTATTTGGACATCCTTTGCTTCCACTGTTTTTGAGAGTGAGCACATAGTAGTTTCCTGCAGACCTGCTGTCTCCACGCCAATCCACATACGGATATACTCCCTTACCCACTTACTTTCCAAGCTGAAAACTCATATTTTATGTTATTTCTCCTTTCAAGCAGATTTGTTCCCAGCTCATCTTATTCTGTACTCTTTTTGAGGTGATGTGTATTAGATCAGGGTTTCACACTGTAAGAGAACATCTGCAAAGAAAGTCACAATAATATTTTCTAGGTCTTGGTTCCTTAAAATGATATCATTTCTCATTCACCAAAAAAAAAAAAAAAAGCTGTGGTGTAGAAGGTTGCAAAAAAGTGACTTGGGCCTCTGCCAGTGAGAGATAAATTGACTTCAGATGACTAAGTGCCACATGTGCTGTATTTTCACAGGCTTATCTTGGAGGGTGTAGAGTGATGCTGTGAGGCAGCAGACGCAGTGCAATCTCCTCCAAGTTTATGTCTTAAACTTCGGTGAGGGGATGTTCAGTATTTGTGGCTGGAGAGTACCACTGTAAATCAGGCTACTTTTCCTTGGTTGCTAACTATAAACTAAATAGACTTAGACCAGAAACCTCTTTTCAGCTTTTCCAAGTTATGTGCAATTATTAAATTATAATTAGAGAAAGTGATGTTTACCCCAATTAATAAATGTCAGAAGGGAAAAAAAAAAAGGCTTGCATTTCAAACACCATTCTTTTGACACATACTCAGATATTTAGGCACAGAAAGGCAGGTTTTTTTTTCTTTTGTTTTGTTTTGGTTTTAACATGAAGTTGCTTCCTTTGTGATGATTTTCTCAGTGGTTCAAAAGGCAACTTGGTAAAAGCAACCAACTGTGTTCCTACTGGACATTTCGGTGGTCTGAGTGCTGTGCCTCGGCTTGTCAGCTCTCTGTAGTCATATTCCAGATGCTTTTTCCTTGCTTCCTCCACTTGAGTTTCGGTGATACAAGACACTTTTGTACACACTTGTCACAGGATGCTGTGTTTTCGCTGTGAGACTGCACCACCTAAGCTGTCCTAAATACAGAAATTACGTAGCTATGTAACGTACTCATAACAAAATTGTGGTTTACACCAGTCACATTCATCAAGCAAATATACTACCTTCAATTTTTATCACCTTTACGTTTCCCCACACAGTGAAATGTTCTGTTACACCACTGCAGTCAACGAGGCGAAACCTTCACAGTTAACATCAACCACTGCCCACCAGAATGAGGCACTGTGCTTTGCAGCCTAAAACAACTTGTGGGTCATTGTCTAGAGAAATACATACAGATATTTGACACCAAAAACTCTGGGCAGGCTATGAATGAATCACAGACAGAAGCACAAAGACTGGAGAGGGCTTTTGGAAGCAACGTTCTCATTTGAAATTCATCATTTGCACAAGAATCCTCGTGTTAGCTTTGAGCCATCTCTGGAAATTAAGGTGATGTAGAGTGGAACCAAAACATGCTGCCTAGTCTGCTGGAAGAGGAGGAAGAAATACCTTAATCAGAAGAGACACTATTGGTAGCCATAATACCAGCTAACAATGGTTAAAGATACCTTGGATGTGTTTAGATGAACTGCAGAGGGTGCAGTACAGATGTACCTGTTTCAGGTGTTCTAATACTCCGTGTATAGTGTCAAGTGTAGCACGTGAATACAAAATAAATGTAGCCTGAGTTTGCTCTGGTCAAGTAGTCTCAGCTTCCCAAAATCAGGGACTGAAAATAGAGTTCCATTTATATGTGTAGGTGGGAACATTCAAGGAGCAGGTAAAGCCTTGCTGGATCAGTCTGCATTGGCAAATTTCCACAGAATTAAAGAAAAATGTGCTTGTTATTAAAGAAGAGTAGGCTTGCTGGCCACTAGAGACACCAGCAAGGTCTTTCTACTCTGTACAGACTAAATGGTCTGATTGTTTTAAAATCATTCCGCTCCTTGGACCTTCTCTCCCCCACTATTTTACCTGTGGAAACACAGGCACTCTGAAGAAGATTTAGGAACAAATGGTGATAAGTGAGGATACAAACAGAACCAAGAATCTGCCCTCTTTTGTGAGAAAGATGCCTCACATCCTCAGTGTAGTTTTCCAGTTCTAAAAAAATGCTGTGTTAACTTTTGCTAAAGAAAAGGGATTTTTTTTTCTTCTTTTTTTTTATAGTTCCTGTATTCTAAAGCAAAGTAACCAGTATGTGTATGGTTATTTTTCTGGAGTATTAATTACCAACATATAGTATATTTGCTAAGACAACAACAGAGACTCTAATTGCTAAGTAGTTCCTTTTCCAAAGCAGGCATAACAACATCAGTATTAGTCACACAGACGACCAGTTGCAGAGGCAAGGACTCCCAGAAATTAATTTACTACTATTTCAGAGAGTATTACACTTTGACTGCATTTCCAGATATACTTGGTTTACCCTTGCCAATGGGGAAAAAAATTATTTACTTGGGAAAAATGTATTATGTAGTAAAACCAATGACATTTAAGCTTAGTTTCAGCATCTAATTATTATGCTATGACCAATACTGCAATACTAGAAATTCTGCTTCTTAAAAAAAATTGTTATTAAAAGCAACAGGTAAATAACAACACAGCTGTTTTCTTTCATAAACATATTTAGAAACTAGGCCCTGTAATGTTATTTTTGAAATTGCCACATTCACCAGGCACCTTGGGTTATTAATAACTTGTCTGCCTCTGGCATGAAAAAACATCTTGTTGAAATAAAGCCATCCTTGTATCCCTAGGCTCCAAAGCTAGAAATGTTAGTAGGGAAAAAAAATTAAGTAACAGCAACAAAAAAGCACACAAAAGGGAACAGATTAATTCTGACACAGTCCTTATGGAGCTACCATGTTGGAGAATACATACAAAGCTTAGAGCCTACGAGATATGATTTTGACATAGAATATGCTTTTTTTTTTTAACTAGGGTTTTTGCATGGTTCTCCCCATGGGTAGAATTTACAGGACGTGTATACATGGGAGTCTGGATTTCCAATCAGTGACTAAGTACCTGAAAGACAGGCGTTATCTCACCCAGCTCCTCTGCTAGCTCAGACATCAGGGACAGATTTGGGCCCCGCGGGGTGATGTGTGGTGGGGCTTTTAACATTCGTGAGGCACCAAGGTGCTCAGAGTGCCATAAAAAAGTGCTGAATTTTCCAAGCAAGCACCAGTGACTGGCAGAGGGACCTGAAGGCAACAGCCGGTTGTTATGGCCCTGATTCTTTCACGTGTTACAGTGTAAAACTGAGAAAACAGAACGCTATTTAAATCAATAAAAAAAGGCACCACAGACACCGTATCACTAAGAAAGCCAGTAACTTTACTGATTTGTCTGCAAAATACAAATTATACCTTATTTCCAGCAGGAGAATCTTTTGAAATTTTCTCATTTTTGTTCACTACAGACAGCTGAATTAAGTCCCTTGAGATACACAGATGTGGTTTAACTTAGTTATAACATCTTGTCATCTAGTGGCGACAAAGTCCAGCTTATGCCGCTGTGAGCCTCTACTTTAATATTTGTTGCAAATGCTTGTATGCTCCCATTTACAAGCTATTTTGTTATCACCATTGTTTTATGGAAGCAAATCCCCATGAAAGAGAAGAAAAAAAAAAGGAAAAAAAAAAAAAAGAAAATAGGATACAACAAACCATCTGAAGCAATCCAAGTGTAATGCCTGCGGTAACCCAGGTCTGGTATTAGTTACTCCACAAAAGACTCTGGTACTGCATTTTTTTTAATTT
>NW_008587393.1:0-8463 GCF_000691845.1 Merops nubicus | reverse complement strand
AACCCTGGGACTGCTTTTTTTTTTTTTTTTTTTTTTTTTTTTTTTTTTTTTTTTTTAAATGAGTTACTTAACTGACCTTTTTTGAATCAAACTGAGGTACGGATCAGTCTGAGGTATGAGAAGGGAAGGTAGAAATGCAACACCTGATTATGAAAATAATCAAACGGATACTTTTGATGCAGAAAGTCTGTGGCTCAAAGCTTGGATTGCTCCACATCTTTGGTTAAAATATATTAACAAAAGCCTTTTATTAACATCTACAGTCTGAAGCATTCTAACAGACACCAATGTTCCATCAGTCCTTCAAGAGACCTGTAGTGGCAGGAAATTAATGCCATATAACTGACGACATCACAGCAGATGGCACAAACAGGAACAGATGAAGTATGCCATGTTTAGGCAACAGCCTTTATTGAGGTTTCAAGTGGCTTTTAAAAAATTACAAAGCATTTACCTTCAAGGCGAAGGAAAAAGGAAAACAAAACAGCTCTGTTAGGACTATAGATAAAAGAGGGCATATAGGATAACACATACAATACAAAAGGGGTTGACATCCTCGAAAACAGTCTATGAGTTCTTTTATTCTTACGCTAGCTTTACCTGAAAAAGATCTGAGGACAACAGATATTTTTATATTATTCATTAAAAACTGCTAAATTCCTCTTCTGGGAAAAATATAAGCCATTTTGTTATAAAACACAACTTTTGAAAAACACTGAAATGACAAAAGCTTTACTGCGAATGGCTCAATGCATACAATATACAGGTTGTGCAGATAGGGTATATCATATAATTGTCACCAGCAATTAAACACTAACTGACAACACCTTTTAATAGAGGTTAGCTTAGCTATAACAATACTTGCAGATGTCTAGAATGCCACTTCAGGTGTTTGAACTTACAATTAAGAATGTTGCCTAAAACATTATATAGCATGGGTTAAGGTAAAGTAAATGTTAATACTCTTTCAGGGCTCTGCCCCAAACTCCTTAAATACAAAGGAATCACACAATAAACCCAAATTAGCTTTGCAAATACAATAAATGGTAAGGTACAGATAAAGGAACAAGAAAGGTAGACAGTTATAGTTTACAGAAAGTGACTTCACAATCAAAGTTGTGCTTCTTATCATTAGATCAGTTTGCAAATATGCATTATCCCCCACAATTTTGCCAGCGTTAAAGTTAGTTGTCCTCTGCGGATGGAACGGGAGGGACGACTGGCATTTTATTTTCACGTGATTCTGTTCTACTTGTTTTTCTACAAAAATCACTGTCAGAGTTAATATAAATTGCCCAGGCAATACTTTTCACGCTACTTTCTGCTTAGTTACTTGCAGTAATATATTACACTGCATCTTCGTTAAATACGATAGTCTTTCGTTTTTTGTTCATGCGTTGCTGAGGCAAATCGCAAGGTAAACTATTAATATGGCTATTCTTCATATATCAATAGACCAAATCCCCTTCCCCACTGACAAGTTTCTACTACAATACTGATAAAGTTGTATTTTTTTTTTTTTGTTTTTCTTGAAATGACAAGGTACATTTGTGATATATTTGCATATTTTTGACACACCAAAGTTTAAAATTCTCAGAAGAGAATATGAGTATAGATTCATCTGAAGGTGAAGAAAGTGGTTTCAAAAACAGGTTTTTTGTGTGTGTGTGTTTTAAAATTAATTACGGGCCCCATTTTACCTCTTTTTTTTTTTGTGTGTGTGTGTTTGTTTTGGTTTTTTTGTTTTGTGATTTTTTTTTTTAAATTTTTTTTTTGTTAATTTTTTTTTTTTCTTTAAAACGTGCGTATCTTTTTCTTTACCCTGCAAATTGCTACACAAGAAGATGGACGCATTAGTAGCACTGTATTCTGCTTAAAGAGCTTCCAGATGATGCACTTGCTCCTGCACAGCTGAGAGTGCCTGTAAGGCAGGCTCTTACAAAGTCATGGTAAGTGAAAAGTGTGTGCACCTAGTGCACACCGTCGTCTGGTCATCGTTCTCTACTACAGAGAGGTCCACTCTATCAGTGAGCAGTGCACAGCAACTGCATGTATAGGTGGGAAACAGAGTGTGCATTTCCCTTGGCAAAATATTCCGTGTTGATATTTAGCTGTCGCAGCTGTATCCTTCATCATAGAGTCAACGTACGTAGGCGAGAGTTGGAAGGACTCTTGGGAAAAGGAGGAATAATATGGTTTTAATATGGCACTAGCATTTTCCTTAAATTTTTTATTTTTATTTTTTTTTCCCCCTCCAACAGAAAGGTTAAACTGAAATGTTTGAAGATACCGTTTTCTTCTAACAAATGAAATTCTTCTACGCAAGAGGGGCAAAGGTGGGTTTATAGAAACGACAGATTCCCTCTGGTCAAGCTACTTGAGTCAATGGAATAACATGAAGCAGGAGGAGATGTGGATGCCATATGCTGAAGCAAATCTTGCCCTGGTGCAAATACAGAGGGAACGCTGCTCAACATCGTGCCCACTGTGAGATGATGTGACTGCAGAGATCCGTGGGACCCGGGATCTGGTGGCCAGTCTTGGCTGTGTAAGATCAATCGAGTTTTGAACTGATTTCTTTAACTGATCATCTCTCTAAAGAGAGTTTTAAATCTGTGAGAGACGGGAGTAACCTTTACAACAGGCGTGTCGGGGCTGATCCTTCCCTTTTGACTCTCCCTACTGCTTCTGCAAATATTCACCTGCACTCACCTATCTGACAGCCGTTAGAGCTGTACATCCAATTCTGACAGGCAGAATACCAGCTTCATTAATGAGAAAGGGTCAAGTTATGCCACTTTGTCATTTAATCCATGGAAAACTACAAGATACGCAGGACGTTAAGTAATAGAAGGGCCCTTAACTTGTTACAATGCACAAAACAGCATGAAAGAACTAATCAGTATATACAATGGATCGCAGTTCACTCAACTGATTGTAAAATGCTGTATTAAAATGATTTAGGTTGTTACACCATGGGTAAGTTGTAACTTTTTACAGATCAGTCTGTCAGCAGTTGACTTCGATCTGTAAAACGTATACCCAGCAAAAGAAAACCGAAAGAAAATAGTTAAATGTGCAACTGCACAAATATAATTCCCCACTATTAAGATAACAAAAACTTTTGCTATTACCATAATTATTATATATATTAGAAAGCTATACACAAGCATGTTAATTTCACAGATTTTTTTTTTTTAAAAGATTCTTAATATTTTATATAATTAGAAATACACATTTCAAAAACAAAACTTCTGCAAAGAGAAAACAGTTATCTTGGTTAGCAAAGCATGGAGTTCTTCATGGCTTAGGGTAGTGCTTTCTATACAAAAAGTCCTTTTTGTTTGTTTCTTCAGGACTGTTTAAAAGGTCAGCGAAGCTATCAAGGAGAAAAGAACACATTTTGGCTTAAGGAAACTACAAAAGCCACAAATGCTTTGCAAACTGTCTTACTTTAATATGAAAATAAGCAAAATGTAATGTACATATTTTTATAATTTTTTTTTTTTTATTTAATAAGTGATGCAGACCCAGAATTTTTAAAATTAAATATGTTAGCCCTCGAACTCAACATTTTTACAAGTATGGTCCTCTTCAAATGTTTTGATCCTTTTTAACTGAATGCCATACTCTGATGATATGCCTGCACGTTTATGAGCATTTTCGGTATGTTAGGTGACCCAGTTCTTTCTAGCATCAATTCACGGCCACCCAACAGCTGGGTCTGTCAAAACATCTGTACATTTTCTATATGTTGCATAACAGCTGCTTTCTCTCTCAGTAAAGATCTGCCATTTCTGGCAAATGTTTTCATTTTGTCTATTTACATGTAAATAACGTTGAACCTGCAACATGACACTATCTATTGTAACATACATTTTGCAAGGGAGCACAACAGTGAAAAGAAGATAGCCTTAAAATCTATTTTGTACAAGTGTTCTGTTGTACAACTCAAGTGCTAAGCTTATCTCAGCATTTCTGTTTACCTTATACTGTATCACTGAGGCAATTTAAAAGTACTTTTACAAAACAAGAGTACCTGACTTTTTTTTTTTTTTGTGTTTGTTTGTTTTTTTTTTTTTTTTCCACACACGGCACATATAATGCATATCGACACCCCCCCTCCCCTTCCCCCATTAAGGTATAGCACACACACACTGCAAGAAAAAAAAAATAAAAATAAAAATAAACCTAATAGGTCATAAATGTTATCATGTCGCCCATCCTTCAGAGAGCCGCATGCGCTTGACAGAGGGGCTTTCCCGTTCGTCCGGCGAAGGTCTGGTGAGTCCAATGGGGGAGTGGAATTCGTTCCGGTGGTCTTCTCGGTCACTTCCATCGTAGGAACTGCTACAGCTGCTCAAACTGTCAACGGGAGACCTCCCCGCCTCATGGCGCGTGTGCTGTGGGTATCTCGAGGGGGTGGTGGTACGGTCTCTAGGAGGAGAAACAGGTTCTGACTTGATGTTGAGGCTTTGAGTAGAAGGCAGGGAGAGATTTGTACTCTGAGATAAATGAGTGCTAGTGCAAGCTCTGTAGGAGGAAAGGAAACCCAGTTACAGACGGAGGAGGGCATGGAGCCCCCAGATATGCACAAACACTCACACGAAACACCAGTGTAAAGGCTCGCGCCGGCCGAGGGCACCGGGAGTTCTCTGGGCAGAATTCTCTGAGCGTCACCCCAAGCACGGACAGCTTGGGTGGGGGACGCCCTGGTTTGGAAGGAGGTCTTGCTCTCAATCCCTCTCTCTCCTTTTTTTCTTTTTTTTTTGTTTTATTGTTATTTTCAAACAAATTTTGGAAGGCGAGCCTTTGCACTGTTGGAACCACCCGCAGGTTGCTCTATAGCTAATGGTTGTGTGTGTGTATGCACCAGCTGAGACAGGGGAGGCACGGCCTTTCTGCTGGGATCAATCCAATTAATTTGGAAACACCCAACAATTTTTACGGCTGTCCATTTCGACATGCGACTCCAGATGCAAAACAGAGAGAAAAACTTGGGCCAGGCACATTTTATACCTTCCAGAATAAAGTCAAAACTACTAGTCTTAGGATTGACATTAATAAAGCACCACAAGCAGGCAAAGATTTAGATATGATTTTATGGTTTAAATCTATGAATTCATAACTCAGCCCAGAGTGCTTTTGAATAAACTACCAAAGAGAAGCTGGAGAGCAGTGGACGATGTCAGAGGATTGTACTGTTTGCCTGGAGGAGAGCCCAGCTCAGAGGATGCTCCTAGCACCAAGAGAAACTGCTACCCTAAAACTTTTCCAAAGGCAAGCTATAGAACTATTCATAAAGTTCATTTTCTTCCTGTGCATTTTTGTGGGCAGGCAGCGGCAGGGGAAAGCTGAAATAGTCAGGGAGAAGAGTGGAGAGTGGGAATGTGTTTTATCTCTCTGGGAGAAATGAGCTCGTTTGTGCCTGCAGGATGCTTTGTACAAAAGCACCACCTCCTGGTGAAAACCTGACTTTTCGTTATCAACATCGAGCCCTCAGCGTGCATTTTCCACGAGGTCGCCCTTCAGGGACCATTTCCCAGCCTGAGCTCAGTGTCTAACCCCAGTGACACAGTTTCGAGGTTTCTAGAAGCCGAAGGCAGTAGGGACAACAGACCCCTTGGCCCATGAGATTTTAAACCCAAAGGGATGTGCAGGGATTTTTACAGCATCAGAAAAAAAAAATATACTGCTATTTGGAAGTGATTTTTAAGCATGTAGAAGAAGCAATTAAGGTTAAACGTGGTCTTTTTATTTACTGAAATATTCCACTTTTCCCGATACCTCATCAACCGGGAGCTGATTTTTGTCAAAGCAACACTTATACTTTGATGAAGGAAAAAGTGTTGTTTTCTTTTCTTCTGACAGATTTAAAATGGAGCTACAGGGCTCCAGTACTGAATGATAGCAGTTCCTTTTATCAGGAATTATTGCACTTTAATAACTTTTCTTGTTAGAAAACAGAGAAAACAGGATGTTCGACCTCTGATTGTTTTCATCTACCCCTCATTCCTAGACAGATGAATATGCCAAATTTACAGTGATCCCTTACATAAGTCACAGAGTTTGTAATAGCCCTCAGAGCAGGAAAGACAGGCATTTTAGATATGCAAAGAGGACATTTTATTTGCTTTAAATTTTAAATTTAAATGTTACTATTAAATTGACACACATAAAAACTGTAAGAATCAGGCTTCATCATTCCAATTAAGTAAAATATTCCACTTCTGCTGAAGGCTTGATTAAAAGAATCCAACAAGAATAAAATATTGATTTTTGTTTGTTTGTTTGCTTGGTTTTTATTTCATTTTTTCGTTTTAGTTTGCTTATTTTTCTTTTTTTTTTTTTTTTTTTTTTTTTTATTTTCATTTTTTCGTTTTAGTTTGCTTATTTTTCTTTTTTTTTTTTTTTTGCTTTTCATTTCCAGTGACTTTATTTTTCAGTACCTTAGTAGATGCTAGGACTTCACCTGGGAAAACAGGCTGCCTGTTTAGCCTGTATGATAAGATTATACATGATTTTAGATGCCAAGCTTATATCTAAACCTGAACGTCCTGTAATAAAAGATGCTGGAGACTGGGGATTTGGCTTAGAAGTGTTTGACACAAGCAGATGATATGTCACTTTGCAAAGCTGAGGACAGCTAAAAACATCCATGCTAGTTAAAAATAAAACCATATTCAGTGAAAACTTGTTCACATGGAACTTCCTTCCATACTATTGTGTGACAGCCCTGAAAATAACAAATCTAGAGGGATAAACTGTGTTTTCAATGAAATACAACTAGTATTGCTATGAATATATATAGTGGATATATATAGTATAAAGCAATGTTGCTTTTTCAATAATGTTTCAGAAGTGAGCATGAGAATGCATCTCTACAGGCTTCTTTAGATTCCTTGTGATTCATCAGCAGGGTTATGTAAATACCTGTCACATTAATTTGTGGCAGTTTAAGAAATGCTGCAGGTTGATCTGCATTTTGAATAAGTTTTTGAAAAAAAGGTTAAGAACCCATTTTGGCAGTTCAGGACTGAATTTTTGAGGTTTAAAACAATATAAATAAAGCAATTGTTTAGAGTATTCCTTTTTTAAATTTTTTTTTTTTTTCTTTTTAAATGTAGCCTTTTTCTGCTAAAACTATTTCAGAATTATAACAACTGGCTTTTGGTGATTATAATTTACATTACTTAATTCAAATTTTCTGAAACCTGTTTATGAGAATCTTATGAAAGCCAAAATTGTCAATTATAATGGAGAACTACTGTTACACATAGATGTGAATGGTGAAATAATGTATACTTAGGTGCAGTCTTTAAACCTGTATTCTAATCAGAGGACTGACCCCTATTTAGAACAGAACCTTTGTTACAAAAAATGAGAACTCTATCTGCTAGAAATGATTTCTTTTTGTGTCTGTGGGTGTATGAGTATAGAAATAACTGTATGTATATATATATCTCAATGTATATTTTACACTGTTTTTCCATAAAATTATGTCACTTTGTTCCAGGCATGCCCCATTTCCAACATTGGAAAGCTATGCTAAATTCACTGGAAAACAAACAGGTTTTAGATATGAAAATCCACAGAGAAAATGAAGCAAATGACTTCAAAGGACTGTGTATAACTATGAGCACTCAGTAAGTGCCATGCAGTCTGCTCCTTTTCACATAACTACCTGCTTCCATACATTGTATGAAAACATTTCAAGGGAACAAGGAGGAAAATTAATGCTTTAGTTTTACACAGTAGCTCCTATCGAGACCAGTCTAGTGAAAATGTGATGTTTATTTAGAATGCAACAGCCCCGTGGGAGAAATGCTGGTCCTGTCTGGGTTCTGCTACCCAGCTCTGTTGTGTAAGAGGTGGGAAGCAAGTCGGGATGCAACAAGCTTGAAAGTGGGTTTGGCCCCAGCTGATGCCAGTGAGACCAGTTCTGTGTTTGTCTCCATCTGTTTGGATCTCCAACTGGTCTGGAAGCTCAGCACATACAGGTAAAAGGGCAGGTCTGAGAAGGTGATGAGTGGGGACATGAAAATGCACCAGATAGGTTTTTACAGAGGGAGAAAGTGGTCTGTGGAAGGAAGAAAGAACCTCACACACTTTTCCTTTTATGCTCACACTTGCTTCTCTAAAGTAGTTTACTTTCTCACTTCATAGAATTTTTCGCCATAAATATATATAAGAAACCCTTGAAAAATCACTGAAAAATTTAGTTATGTAACTAGTTGCATGCCAGTCTCTAACTAGGAGAATAGAGGATATTGCTGACTTGCTAGTAATGAAAAATTACACCCTAACCTGCTTTTCTTTTATATAAAAGCAGAGTTGTTTATTCATATTTTTTGATCAATCTAAAAGCAGAATAGAATTTCTCTGTCAAGGCATTTTTGTTAGCTTTCACACGTTAAGATCTACACTTTATAAAGAGACTTAGGAAAAAAAAGGCTCAATCCT
>NW_008587392.1:0-42924 GCF_000691845.1 Merops nubicus | reverse complement strand
TTTCGTGCTTCCAGCGTCTGACACTGTCCAACAAAAAACTCCGGGGCCTTTTTTTTTTTTTTTGCAAAGCCACACTCCAGCCAGGCAGTTAGTCCCCAGCTCATATCATCCTAGGTGCAAGAGTCAGCATTTGTCCTTGTTGATTTTCATAAGGTTCCTTTCAGCCCATTCCTTCAGCCTGTCTGGGTCCTTTCAATTGACAATGCGCCTTTGAACATAACAACTATTTACTCTGCTTTGATGCCATCTGCAAGCCTGTTGAGAGTGCCCTTTGTTGCCACTTCTAGATTATTGGTAACATCAAGTAGGACAGGTCTCAGCATAGGCCCCTGTTGTACTCTACTTCTTGTCAGCCTCCAGGTACACTACAACCTGTTCACCATAACTGTCTGATCCCAATCATATGAACTGTTTTTTTAGTCATCCAGACCACAGATACAACCTATAGCACCTGAACTTAGATGCAAGAATATTGTGTTACCTGTTGTCAAATGTCTTGCTACAGTCAAGGTAAATAACATCCACTGCTCTGCTCTAATTATAGAAGTATATCATAGACTGCAATTAGGTTAGGCAGGCATGATCTACACTTGTGTCACAGAGGCACCCATGAAACAAGACAGCAGCCACTATCACAAAATGGGGGTTTACTGCAACCAAAGTTGCCCAGAACTCCTTCTAATAAAAATAAGTTCAAATGGCTGTTGGAAATATATCGACTACACAAATAATTTAATGAAATGAACCAAAATGGGAATACACTCACACATAAAGAGAAAACCTCTCACACAAAAGTTCTCAAGATATCACCCACCTGAAGGGGGGAACAAGGTTCACTCAATCCACAGAGATTTGATCTGTGGAAGTATCCTCGGAAAGTGTGTCCAAGGGAAGAGTCCAACTGCCAAGACCACAAGTCTGCAAAGAGTCAGCTCATTAGGTTCTTAGGTGATGCCCCATTTATACCCTCTACCCTATACTGAGGGTGTGCTGTGGTCATTCAGATTGGCTGAGGTGCGAACACAGACAAAAACAAGCTACAAGGAGTCCAGACCCTCAGGCACCAGTTAAGGGGTGTAACTGCCCTGTTAGCCCTGTTTTCATTTGTCTGTTGGGGGAGGGATTTTGTACCTGCCACACCTTAGTAAATCCATGCTGACTGCTCCAAATCACCTTCTTCTCCTTCATATACCCAGATACATGTTGCAAGAGGACTTGCTCCATGATTTTCCAGGCAGTGAAGCAAAGCTGGAGTTCCCCACATTATCTCTTTGGCCCTTTTTGAAGACAGGTTCTACCCCCACATTTCATTTTTTTTTTTTTTTCCCCCTACTGTTTTCAGGGATCTCCCCCAGTCTCCAGGAGTTTTCAAAGATTATAGAGAGTAATCTTTCAGGGACGTGCCACAGGTAGGTCTTCCTGATCCCTGCCTCTAAGCACAGAGACCTGGAAGACCTTCTGATAGAGCCTCAGGCAAAGGAGACACTGAGTACCTCAGCCATGTCTGTTGTCACTACTCGATGCAACAACAAGCCAACATTTTCCTTGTTCAGCCTTTTACTTCTTGATGTAGCAATAAAGATCTTCCTGTAGCCTGTAGTCTTTTATAGTTGTTAATTAAAAAGTTGTTTTCTTGATCTTTTTTTAGACTCATTGCAGCTTTGTTTCAGCATTATGACATTTAGTATACTGTCCAATTAACCTTTCTCTGCTTTTGTTTAGTTAAACTAGAGATTATAATATATTTAATGCTGTAGTAGACATAGACTTAACAAAGGAAAGGAGAGGAGGGACATCAGTTGTTTGCACTGCCTGTTGTAACTTACTCTTTCCTGCAACAGGTGACTCAATGACTGCTCTGTAGCATGACTGCATGTGGCTCTCATTTGTAGTTACAGTGAATTTTACTTAAAGAGTTATATCATGGCCGTTCATTTCCTGACACACTGATCTGTTATATCAGATATTGACCTTTAACATGTTTTCTCCAAGCCGTTCAGTCTGCAGAAGTGCAGATGAAATATACAAGACCCTTACAAGAACGACATACAAGACCTGAAAAACTGAAACTTTGTCTGAACATTCAGATGGTTCAGTGACACAGGCAGGAAATTCTTATTCACAGGGAAGCAGGTCCTCTGAGGATAAAAGTGTCAGTGTCTTTATGCTCTGAGGTAATCTTCCTTCATGTCTACTTATTCAGGACAATATGCTCTAGAGATATTGGAACTGAGGTGGTTTTCAGGGGTTTATTTGTGGGGTTTTAAAAAAAAAAAAATTACAATAAAACTTGGGACCTTTCTCTGTCACTTACACAGAAACTTACTTTTCTGTGTCTATTCGGTACTTTCAGTTTATTTTTTTCTCTAAACACAAAGGATTAGGACTTTTTATTAAGCTCAATACTGGACCAACTGCATTTTCTATTCTTGTCTTTTGTGTTATGCTGAAGGGCACTTCAGGATGTCTGAAGCTAACAGCATGGTTTTGTGAGTAGAGCGTCTGGTAGCAGAGTACCAACTGTTCCTCTATGTCTTTTATTATTTTTTCATATCAACACAGCAGATTTTAGATTGGAAGTTCCTTTCATATTTGAAACAGCCTATGTGCATTTTAAAGTGTACTGAAATCTTGTTTTAGATATTGAAGATGTTAAGGAATTCACAACTGCTTATTTTATCTAGGAGGTATAAGTAATGAAAAAAAAAAAAAAAAAAAAAGAATTTCAGAAGTTTTTTGAGTCTGTCATGGACTTTAGGCTCCAGCTCATGAATAGGGCTAGCTTAACCTCTCTTTATATTCAAGTAAGAGAGAAAAGACCTCCTGAAGCTGAATTAGTACGCACCACAGCTCAAGCAAGGACTACAGGAGCCTGAGAAAGGCTTCTAGAAAGGGAACCGGCTACACAGTATAATGGTACATTCAAGATCCTGTCAATATCACAGAATCATTGAGTCATAGAATGGTTTGTGTTGGAAGGGACCTTTAAAGGTCATCTAGACCAAATCCCCTGCAGGGAGCAGGGACACATTCAACTAGATCAGGTTGCTCAGAGCCCCATCCAACCTGACCTGGAATGTTTCCAGGGATGTGGCATTTACCACATCTATGGGCAACTTGCCCCAGTGGTTCACCACCCTCATTGTAAAAAATTTCTTCCTTGTATCTAGTATACATCTATCCTCTTTTAGTTAAAAACCATTACCCCTTGTCCTGTCACAACAGGCCCTGCTAAAATGGTAGTCCCCTTCTTTCTTCTAGGGCCTCTTTAATTACTGAAAAACTGCAGTAAGGTTTCCCTGGAGCGTTCTCCTCTGGAGGCTCAACAAACATAACTCTCTCAGCCTTCCTTCATAAGGCAGATGTTTCAGCCCTCTGATCATTTTTATGGCTCTTCTCTGGACCCACTCCAACAGGTTCATGTCCTTCTTGTGCTGTGGCCTCCAGAGGTGGACACAGTACTCCAGAAGAGGTCTCACCAGAGTAGAGGACAGCTGCAGAATCACCTCTCTCGACTTGCTGGCTGTGCCTCTTTTGGTGCAGCCCAGGGTACAGATGCCCTTTTGGGCTGTAGAGCACACATTGCTGGGTCATGTCCAGTTTTTCATCCATCAGTACCATCAAGTCCTTCTTTGCAGGGCTGCTATCAATCCCTTCATATGCTCAGCCTGTACTGATTCTGGGGATTGCCTCAACCCAGGTGTTGGACCTTGCACTTGGCCTTGTAGAACCTTATGATATTCACACAGGCCCACTCCTCAAATGTATTGCAATATGGCTTTACCATATACAATACAATACAGAAGAAAGTACAATAGACCAGGAAAAATTAATCCCCAAATGAAATGCCAGCCTGCTTCTTGAGGTAGCTTGAAATTTGTATAGACAAAAGAAACAGTTATACTTTATGAGATTAAGAAATCAAACAATCAGCATGAGCTTTTGCTGCTGAGTTTACTTAAATATCCCCTCTTCAAAAAAAAAAAATCCAAACAAACCAAATACTCACAAAAAAAATAAAAATAAAACCCAGAAAACAGGACCACTAAAAATTTTGAATCCTAAAACCAAAGAAAACAAAAAGTTACCAACAGATTGCTAGTTACGTGGTAATAATTTATGTCAAATTATGTTCTAGTCACAAATTATTTCCTGTGTTGCAGCACTGACTAGAAAGTCTCAAGACATTAAAATGCTCAATGATCTACATAGAAATCTAGTGTTCAGTGCATCAGAAAGCAGCAGGATAAAACCAAGATTAAACCAAGACATTTGTTTGCCCAGGACTGATTTGAATATGAGATGTGAGTAGAATGTGTACTGTTGTTAATAGGCAGTTAAAATAGGGAGATTTGAAGTAAAAACAGTGGTAAATAAAGTTTGCTCTACTACATCACTGGTACAAACATTGTCAAGACATGAATGTCAATCTGATCTTAAGAGAATGCTAAGTTTAACATTTACATTGACAATAAAACAATCATTAATTACTTCATTTCCAAAAATTCATTGTTGGATGTTGCACAGATAATAAGCACATAGTGTATCAAGCTCAGGAGAATACACATGAACATTGAAATATTAATTTTCAATATTTCAAAAGAAAAATTAAAATTACTTAAAAATAAGGTGGATAAAACTGAAAGATATAAAAGAAACAAAGAGTAATTTAAGTACTGGATGCGATCAGTTAATCTAGTTTCAAACAAAAAAGTAACTGTGTGTTTAAGCAGCTTGAGGTCCTGCCTTTTAACTTATTCCCCTGGTTCAGGATCCTGAACTCCATCAGACCATGGAGGAAAACACATCAAATTATTTCAAGTATGTAGAGTATAATCTGGTTCTGTATTCACCATAATTAATGGAAGGTAAGCATACAGGAATAGAAATTGCAGTTCATTTAAGCTACATCAGTAGTTAAGTTATGTCAAAACAACCTGGGTAGATGATACCGCCTTGTTTACTCTTTCAGATGTTGCAGACCTATTCAAATATCCCTCAAGAGTGAGACGTGTTAGACACTTCCTTTACTTGAGAAGAACAATAGAAAAATATTATGCAGGACATGTAGTGGAGAACTGGAAGAAAGCCAACAGCCAAATTCAACCGCTGCAATGAGTTCCCTGAACCTAACTTAGAAGTGGACATGATCTATTTAATGTGCAATATACATATAAATTGTCAGTTCCAGCATCAATCATTGTATTTACATAACTGACTTTATCAGGATCAAAGGATAAACCAGAGCTGAGCATTTCACAGTGTCTTTTTTACCACTAAGCTCTGTGAAGCAATGTTATTACTTTTGAAAAACCACTGATCATTTATTTTGCCTTAAAGAAGTCTTACCCACCAAGTACTTTTGATGCGGCTTTTCCCTTTTTATGTGACATAATATTAGGTGTCAAAAGTAATCACATTTTCCAGAGCCTCTAGCATATTTTCAAAAATATCTGTGTCTTCTGGCAGAAAAAACTGAATTGCAAGTTATGTGCTCTAAAGTTCTGATCATTTCTTTTCCTTCCAAATCTGTTGTGTTAGTACTTGGGGAAAAAAAAGAAAAAGAAAAAAAGAAAAAAAAAAAGATAGTGTTATGTGGTTTGAATATAATGATATGTTAGTTGTCTACTTTACCTCATTCTGTTAATCTAGTGGGAAGCAAAAAAGAGCAAATAAACCTTTATTATTGGTGTATTTTCGAGGAATAATTCCTTTTCAAGTTGCTGATGATAAATCGGAATTTCTTGGATTATGTGTGCTTGGGGAGCTATGTTAGCATACAAAAGTCCCACTACTTCAACTACGTACACTTACAGTGAACATCAATAATTTTGATGAAAGGTTTCAAAGGCATCCTTTACTGATAATACTAGGTGATGAAGGATAATTAAAAATGAAAAAGTGTAGGAAGTAGGTTGATATTTGCTCTAGAGGGAACTTTCAAGGTTCAAGGCGAAAATAAGGTATGAATGATGCTTACTTGCACAAGAGCAAAGGAATGTATAATTTAACCTTAGGAGGTCTATTTCAAATAGCATCTTACTCTATGAAATGTATTCAAATTTTCTGAAGACTGCTCATGTGCTAATAGGGGTTTTCATGGACACAACAACTTGGAAGGATAGTTTGGATTGGTTGAAGCAGTTACAGGAGATGTGGTGGTGTATAGAAGAATGAAGGGACCAAGAAAGAAGGATGAAGAAACACCAGCATACCTTTTGATGCTATATTTCTCCTGGAAGGTATGCCTACCTCTATGTCTATGTCTATGTCTATGTCTATGTCTATGTCTATGTCTATGTCTATGTCTATCTCTATCTCTATCAATCTCTATCCCATCTCTATATTATCTATATCTATATATATAACATTTTAATTTAGATCTCTAATTTTCAACAACATTGCCATCATTAACTGCATTTCAAATAAATGTAACATTTCTGTTTGTTAGATTAAAATTGTATATTTAAATGCCTTCAGAAGAAGTGAAGTAGAGCAAGAATGCCTTGAGGAGGCAAGTTGTGTTTACTCAAGATTAACAGCTCCTTCTCAGAATAATTTGGTTTCAGGACTGAAGTAAATTGTTTGTGTCTTAAAGACATTAAAGTAATTAAATCTCTATTTGCTTATCATTTATGTTTATTCTTGATAATAACTTACATTAGTTTCCAGTTTGCAGCTTTTTTTCCCGTGTTAACAGTACTTACCTCAGGAGGAGCAATGTGTAGGAGAAACAATATTTTAAAGTTAAATGATATGTTTATTTACCTGCTCCTCTTTTTATATTTTTTTTGCTTACCCACTGAAGACCACCAAAGTTGGTCATCCACAAAAGGAAACATATGAAGAACTGCACCTATTAAATCTTTTACAAAGTCCTTCCTGCCCAAGAACACTCTCACGTCATGATGTTAGTTTTCTAGGGACAGCAGCAGACATTTTTTTTTATATTTTCCCAGATGTGCTAATCTAAAATTTTCAAGAAGGTTTAATTCAATTACAAAAAAAATATTTCTTATGACAGTAGCCAAACACAAACATTCTAAGTCGGAGTTACAAAATGCAGTCAAGGGTAATAATACCATATGATGCTTGCTAACCTATACAGATATTAATGCCTAGCATGTCTATTGATAGAATACAAAGTAAAAACTTCCATATTTACTGAAACTACTAAGTAGTCCCAGTTTTTATATGATTATCTCCAACATGATTTATCTTATAGATAAAAAATATTAGGTTGTTCTTCCAAGCCAGAGAAGATAACAGGAGTGTAATTCTTCTCATCTAGAATTTTACCATGTATATGTCTCAGTGTTAGAAAACCATGCAAACAACTTTCATAGACAATGGAAGTAGGATATGTCTAGAAAATGAGTCTTCTCAAGCTAATTTAGCTGTCTAAAATAAGTCAAATGCATCACAATAAAAAAGTTTCCATGGATACCTGTTACACTTCAACTATTGAAAGAGTTTAGACATTTAGCTCGGATGTAAATTCTTACACTGTTGACACAGATGTCAAAAAGCTAGATTAGGTGAATTGCTTGGAGTCATTTCAATATTTCAGGAAAGAGCTGAAAACAACACTAATGTGTCCTGTTGTGACATTGTGAAAAGACCAGATTGGAAAGATCAAGCAAGATGCCCTATGTTGTTTTTTTCCAGTTAGTAATTTAATAATGAATGCTCAGTTAGGCCGCTTCGTAAAGAACTTCTACTCTTCCTTAAAAAAAAAAAAAAAAAAAAAAAAAAAAACCAGCAGAATGGCAGTGCTCTTGTTGCTTGGATGAATATTCTCAACAGCACTCTTAGAGAGTCAGAACTCCCATTCTGGAACAGCCAACAGGCAGGTGAAGAGAACATTTTCCTAGGAAAAGGTCAGTGTGAAGCTCTTGAGATTGTAATTTGAGCTGAGAAGCTTAAATGCCACTGGATTCTTCTAAATGATATCTCCCCAAGGAAACTGTGCACTTCTGACAAGGCAAACAGGGTGCTTTGTTGAGGAAAGTAACACTTTCATGTCTGTCTGGAATATTATAGGCAGATCCAAGCTCACTGTGCATCAACTAAAATCCAGGCAGAAGCTAGAGTTTATTAGTCTGGGCTAACTTATAAACTCTTTTCAGATGGCTCGGAATGAGTACATAGACAACTTTATATATACTCCTTATTGTCCCACTTTAACTATCATGCAAAAACCATACTTACTCGGAGATGAAACTACATACTTGTGTTCACCTGAAGTAAACCTAGTCCATAACTGTGCCAGAGTTTACACAATACCTTTCTTTTTAAGAACTGTTAAGTACGGTCATCTTGCAACTTCCTATATCCCACAGCTACTGATAAAAGAAAAATCTGGCCATGCCACTTATGTCTCCTGTCAAAGTACCAGAAAGATTTTATGGTTAAGTTTTCACTTATCCATACTTGAGCTGGTCAACAGTTGGAGAAATTAGGTTTCTGGAACTGGGAAATATACTTACAAATATCTGCTTTACAAGACAAATTCTGTGTGCCCTCAATAAGAAGAAAATAGAGGGCAAGAGGCAAGAGGTGAAAACTATTGAAATCAACTTTATAAACTATACACTTTATAAAACAAGGATTCTTCATTGTTTTCCTGGCTTTAGTAAGAAAGATATTCCTGCATCAGAGATGATGCCTATCTCCATGCCAGCACGTCTTGTCTCTGCTGCTGACAGATCAGCAGTGGTTACTTCCCAGTACTAGCATTGGTGCCCATATAGAATGAGCAAGATAACCCTGTGCTGAAAACATGCTACAAGGACTGAGAAAAGTTTCTGATTACCTATGGTGATTTCTACAGGACAGATGTTAATAAGTAAGTCTCTGTTTCCAGGATGTTTCTTCCTCCCAGCTACCTGAATACAGATGCTAGTGCATTTGCATTAGGAAATACTACCTGTATGCTTCCTCATCCTTTTACAATTCTTGATAGTTAGAGACTGTAACAAAACCATTGACACAAGAAACTACCACTTCAATATCTGAAATTTTCTGTAATTGTAATCATAGATGAGGCAAATGGCATCAAAGGAGATAGTGTAACATTACAATTAAAATGATCTTGTAAACAAATTGTTTACAAGATCAAACCATCCTTCTTTCATAAACTTTTCCAGCTTTCCCTTCCGTTCCAGAAATCCATTAGTTTCTAAGTGGAAACTACTCTGGACCAAAGTCTGTAGTAGTCACTGGTGAATCTAACTACTCTGTATTCATCAAATACTTTTTGATCACGTTTATGTTTGACTTCTACCAGATCTTAAAGTAAAATAATAAATTTCAACATGAAGTTACAGTATTTTTTTTTTAATTTCTTGATTTAAAGCTGTTTCCTGATGATTTTATTACATGTTCTCTAGTTCTTTAAATATTTATTATTAAATACAATGAAGAAGCATTTTCAATTACAGTTCTTCTTTCTTTTGTTTTATATTTCTATCAATATATTTGTCTTTTTCACGTATGTAATGGACCAGGTGCTATCATGTTCTGTGGATACCATTCTGCACACTCGGTCATTTTGGTTCCTTTCTTTGCATCTTTCCAAGTTTTATACTTTTTTTTCACACGGATTTATCTGAATTCTGTCCATTATGTTTTGGGGGTTTTTTTGTTTTTTTTTTTTTTAATTATGATACATAGTCTTAATATCTGCTAGTTAAATGTTTTCTGTATTATTGGTGGGTTCTTTCATAAGAATTCTTATATTCTATGTTTTATTCCATTCCTATTCATTTGTTTTTTTCTGCACTGGCATTTTTAAAGAATGATATCCAGACACTCATTCGGGAGTAGTAATAGCAAATTATGACTTCACTAGAGACCAGCTGGACCGTGTGCATTATCCTGTACCTTTATCCATTTGATTTAATCACTTTTACTTCATTCTTTTCAACCTTCATTACTGTCATAGCATCACAGAATCATAGAATATCCTACATTGGACAGGACTCACAAGGATCATTGAGTCTAACTCTTGACTCCACACAGGTCAACCTAAAAGTTGAACCATGTTTCTAAGAGTGCTGCCCAAATTCTTCTTGAACACTGGCAGGCTTGGGACCATGACCACTTCTGTAGGGAGCTTGTTCCAGTGCTTGACAACCTCTCAGTAAAGCACTTTTTCCTAAAGTCCAATCTGAACTTCTGACACAGTTTTAAGCCATTGCCTCATGTCCTGTCAGCAGACACCAAAGAGAAGAGATCATCACCTCCCTCTCTGCTTTCCCTCATGAGGAAGTTGTAGACAACAATAAGGTTGCCCCTCAGTCTCTTCTCTAAGCTGAGGAAACCTGATATCCTCAGTATCTCCTCATGTCACACTCTCTAGTCCCTTTAGAATCTTTTTTGCCTTCCTTTAGACACATTCTAATAATTTTATAGCTTTCCCAAATTGTGGAGCCCAGAACTGAACAGAGTACTTGAAGTGAGGCTGCACCGAGTAAATTCTGCTATCATATGTTTGAATTCCTGCAAAACTTTGCAGTTTTGCTATTTGTGGTGTTCAGTTCTGAAGCGTTTTCTATTTGAAATGTGAAATTTGGACAGCTTTTTCCAGTAAGGACCGATTCTTAAACCTTCTCCCCTCTGAATATCAGTCTAGAAATGTGTTTTGCTTTTCCTTGTGGTATAATCTTTTATAGCCCTTTTACATCTTTATGATGTCCATCTCTGGCAGGCTTCCTCATTCTGATGTTCTTGAAAGTTTTTATTAAAAGTTCTGATACTTACAGTTAATTGCTTTCCTCAAAATAATTGTCTTTTTTTTTTTTTTTTGTACTGTGCTTTTTCATGTTTAACTTGCTAGCTTAAACATTTTTCTTCTTGTTTTTCTTTCCCCAAAACCTTATTGACTTAGAATAGTAAACATACTGCAAATTTTGTAATGCTGTATTTTCTATCCCTAGATTATTTGATCATGACTATGCATAATTATTATTTTTACTATAAAATTTATTGAGAGAGATATTAAAATTAGTTTATAATTAGTTTTATTTCACCTGTGTACCTTATTTTTTCAGTATAGTTTTGATTGTCATATTAAGTAACATTGAAATAAAATGAAAGTGATAACTGTTGTAATTATGATGTCCAGTATGAGTTATATGTGACTGAAACCAAATCCTTAGGACAAAAGTTTTCAAAAAATTTACTGTCCCTTAATTCCCTCCATGTACATATGTAATGTGTTAATTTTGATGTATTGTCACGAACCAGTACCAAAGGGTTATTCGTGACTTTTATCCCGTCATGTCAATTTGAATTGGTTTATCTTTCCTTGGGAGATGTAAAGTGATCTTAGCCGTCTTTTGGAGGGTTGCATTATCAAATGGTCCACTGACACATATCGGTTTTGAAGATATGGTAACACCACAGAGCTCAGCTATATCAGCATTGAGCATAGAAATTTGAGCTTCCATATCTATCACGAAAGTGACCAGATACCATTTAGTTTCAACAGCACAAGTAAGCTCCAAATCTCCATTCTTATTCTGAAATAGTTTCAATATGTTTTGCCAATCTTTTGGCAGCTGGGTGGTTTTGGAGCCTACTTGTATTCGTACTTTTTTTTTAATTGATGGGTCATTATCATTATTACTAATGTCTGTATCAGGGACTTGTATCTGTACCCTCCTCTGCTGCTGATCTGATTCTCTTTTTACAGCAGGAAGAGGGCTATTTAGTTTCCCTGCTGGGCAGCCCTGTTGGCTAATCTCCTCCACTCAGCCGACCTCCCTCGGGAGCTTGACCTTGGCCTAGGCCTTGCAGGCCGCTTAGTTTGTCTTGGTGGGTTGGTCTGGGTATTCCCATATTTTTCTTGCTAGTTCTTTATCAATTATCATAACTGGAAGAGAGAATGGTTCAGGGTTAGCATCAATTCAGGGAATCCAACATTTTCTCAAGTTCCAAATGTTAGGCTTGTCCCTAAATGCAATCAGGAAGCATAGTGTCCATGCTACTGTCATTGTCGTATGTGAACAATAGTCCAGATATAATAGTGAATCTGGTTTATTCCTCTTTTCTGTCTGATATGATGTAAAAATATTAATTTACAGTCCTCCTTACAGATGGTATTCTAGAATGAATGTGTTATTATTCTCTTTTGGAGAAGATGTTCTAGTGTGTCTAACTCTGTTCATGATTCTCTCCACATTAACTGGAGACCTCTTTTGAGATTAAGACACTTAAGAACACTGCACAGTGAAATCTGAAGTTGTTCCAGGTGGGTGTACACTGTTATCTGCTATAAGTGATACTGAGCAAGAGCCAGTAAGTTAGGTTTAATTTGAACAGGTTCTGTGAATTAAATAACTTCCTTTGCATGACTGTGACTGAGGCCATAAGCATAACTAGACTTGCAGAGGTCTGCTGAATTAGTTTCTTTATGCCCATTTCAAGTCTTCAGTATAGCTGCAAACTGCGTAAATTTTTCTAATGGTTTAGATAAACATTAGGCTGGTTAAATTCTTGCTATATAAATAGCAAGTCATACTTCAAACCTTAAAATAGCCTTTACCATATATGCAGGGATGCATTGTCATTCAGATAGTATTGAAGGTTCCCAGAAAAAAATCTGTTCAGATAAGACTACAAAGGAAGAATTGGAGAAGTGATCCTTTTGTAAGAAGTATGTTACTCATCTTGAACAGAATTTAGTGATAAGCTACAAGAAAAAAGTTCAGAAGACTACCACACTTAGAAAGACATGCAAAGTGGGATTCTGTTGTTAAAGGTGGGTATGACAAATCTTCTGGCCAGATAGAATTCATTTTGCACAGCAGTACTCATGAGGAGTGCCTAGTGAGATAGAAGGTAATAAATAAACAAATAATGAAAAGGCCATAGTTTAATATCACCTAGGAACAGCAACAGGACTTGGGAAAGTACATGATAAAACATTGTCCTAAAGCTACTTGTGAAATCTAATTAATTCTTTCTTGACTGTAGCTTTGTTATATGCTGTAGTCCCAGAAATAATTTGACCTATCCTGTAGGATAGCTGTTGGTGATAAAGTTACACTCCACTGTCTCAATGAACTGCAAAATGGTTGAGGTTGGAAAAGTTCTCTGAAGGTCATCTGGTCCAATTCACCTGATCAAGCAAGGCCACCTACAGCCAGTTGCCCAGGACCATGTCCGGATGTTTTTTGAGTATCTCCAAGGTGTGTAACTCCAGAAAATTTCTGGGCAACCTCTGCCAGTGCTCAGTCACCCTCACAGTAAAAAAATATTTCCTCATGCTCAAAGGTGTTATCCTGTGTTTCAGTTTGTACTCATTGCTTCTTGTCCTGTCGCTGGGAACCACTGAAAAGAGCCTGGTTCTGTCCTCTTTGAACCTTCCCTGCAGGTATTTATATACTTTTGTAATATTCCCCTGAGCCTTCTCCGCTCCAGGCTAGACAGTCCAAACTCTCTCAGCCTTTTGCCTATATGAGAGAAGTTCCAGCCCTCCAATCATCTTTGTGGCCCTTTACTGGACTCTCTCCAGTATGTCCATGTCTCTTGTGTACTGGGGAGCACACAAACGGACACAGTACTCCAGATGTGACTTCAGCAGTGCTGGGTAGAAAGGAAAGAGCACTTCCCTCAACATGTTGATGGTACTTTGTCTAATGTAGCAAGGGCACACTGCTGCCTCGTGTTCAGCCTGGTGTCCATCAGGACCCTCAGGTTCATTTCTGCCAAACTGCTTTCTAGCAGATCAGTCCCCAGCGTATATTGTGCTATAGAAAGTTTTTTTATATGTGTATTTATATCCATACATGTCTTATATTGAGTTTTCTCCTTCCCCAGAGGCAAACTTTGCACTCCTCCTTCATGAGGTTCTGAAGTGCTGGGGTTAAACCCCCAGCCCTGAATGAGGGTTGGCATATGGATGAAGTCCACAACCAGGCAAGGAAGAGTCTCCTGATTGCTTTTCACCAAGGGCCTGGCCAGCTTTGGGTGGGAACTAATTAGGAGATCACCACCAGGTGCCCCTGCCTTCCACAATAACTTGGAGGCAGGGGAAGAGGCCACCTCTATAAGAGCTGACTGCTTGTGGTGTAGTTGGCAGATTTATCTATGTAGTGCATGACCTGTGGGAGGGTTCTGGTTTTTGAAAGGACTCCCCAACTCTTCACAGCAAGTAGAGTTCCCAGTAATGGCAGGACAAGATTGAGACAGGAAGGGAATTGTGAGGCTTTCTCCTGGTAATTGATATATGATTGGAGTCTGACTGATTGCCTGGGTCCTTCCTTCCTCCATGGCCTGGTTTTGGAATTGACTTGCTCCCTTCTTTGATATTGTATTGAGTGAATACATTGGTCTATTCATTCCTTCAGTGGTGGGTTACCTTGGATCTCTTGCATATGATCTAAGATCAGAGGGAAGGATCTGGCTCATCATCTGTCCATTAATATCCTTCCTAGTCAGGCAAGTGGTCAGCAGAAGAGCTTCATATCAGCCTATTCATCTATCCTGTCAAGATGCCTTTGAATGGCAGCATATCTCTCTGGTCTGTCAGACACTCCTTCCAGTTTGGTAACATCAGCAGACTTGCTGAGAGTACACCCTGCCCCATCATCCTGATCATTAATGAAAATGTTTAACAGGACTGGATCTACTGTTGATGCACCACTGGTTACTGGCCTCCAACTAGACTTTGCACTGCTGATCACCACCCTCTGGGCTGGGCTGTTCAATCAGTTTTCAATCCACCTCACTGTCTGTTCAGCCACCCCATACTTCAGCAGCTTCTCTGTTGGATCTTATGGTAGTCAGTGTCAAAAGCCTTACTGAAGTCCAGGTAGACAATATCCACATTCCTCCTCTCATCTACCAAGCCAGTCATATCATTGTAGAAGATAATCAGGTTAGTCAAGCATGACTCTCCCTTGGCTGATCTATGCTGAGTACTCCTGGTGACTTTCTTGTCTTTTATGTGCCTGGAAATGGCTTCCAGGATTATCTGGTACCTTACTTTCCCAGTGATCAACCTGAAGTTTGATGCGTCCTCCTTCTTGCCCTTCTTACAGAAACCCTTCATGTTGTCTTTGATATCCCTGGCCAGATTCAATTCCATTTGGACTTTGTCTTTCCTAACATCATCTCTGGATGAAGTATTTCTGTATTTCTGGTTACTCATTCTTTCTTCTACCCTTTGTATTCTCCCTTTTTGTTCTTGAGCTTTGCCAGGTCATCCTTGTTCATCCATGAAGGCTTCCTGGCACATTTGCCTGACTTCATATTCATTTGAATGGAACTCTCTTAAACTTGGAGGTGAACCTTAAATATTAACCAGCTTTCTTGAGCCCTTCTTCGCTCCAGGGACTCATCCCATTGCACTTTCTGAAGCAGGTCTTTGAAGAGGCCAATGATCGTTCTCCTATATTTGGGGCTTGAAATTTAATCGTAAATGAGAATAATTATTCATCATTACTGCAGGAATTCTCTTGCCTGCTTCCTGTGTGCCAGCTCATGAGCCAAATGTTCAGGAATACTGGAAGTATTCCTAATTGATGGGCCTATTTGGATAACAGCAACAGTGAACAACAGTGAAGTATATCTAAATATTCACATAAAAACATTACTGTATGGATCCGTGTGTTTGGCCAGTTCAGATCTAAACCAGTGAAAGTTAACTGTGTTAACCAAATAAAATCAAGGCCAGTCATCATTAGTAGTGAAACATAAAAAAAAAATTCTCTCATAACCACAATCTAAGCACACAGAAACAAGATGAATGGTTGACATTCATCTATGGGAAAAACTTTTCTGAAAAGAGCATTATTCAACACTTCTTTTGAAGTCTCCACATCCAATGTAAATGTTAAAAGTATTTTGTGTGTACAGCTACCATTTATACTGCCACAATGTATATTAGAAATTACAATTTTAGAATTACTAAACTGTATTAGTATACGTTAAACATTAAACTTGACCTGGTGAAAAAGATCATCAGCTGTCAGGTTGCAAGAGTGCTCTCTTAACCAGTAAAGAAATTGACACAGGAAACAAGAAAAATCAAATGCTTTCTGTGTCAAAAATAAAATTATTTGTATGTCATTCTTTTCCATATCAGTCAAGCTTCTAACTTCCTAGGCTTTTATAAAATACTTTCTAAAAGAATTTTAATACATTTTTATTGTTATTATTTAAATTATTTTTATTCCATAAATAAAATAAAATTGTCTTAAAGAGTCTTTGTAGACCTGTGTCATAGCTTAGGCCTACCCAGCCAACACTAAACACCACACAGCCACTCACCCACTCCTAACCCCCTTCCACTGAGGTGGGGAGGACAAAATACAACAAAAGGCTTGAGGGTCGAGTCAAAGGACAGGGTGGGTCCATTCATCAATTATGGACATGGGCAAGACACTTGGAGAAACAAATTCAATTTAATTTTAACAAAACAAATTGAATCAGGGTAGGACAATGACAAATACAACCAGATCTTAAATACAACTTTCTCCCACCCTTCCCTTCTTCCTGGACTCAGCTCTGCTACCTTCTCCCTCAGTGGCACAAGAGGACAGGGAATGGAGGCTGTGGTCAGTCCCAGTCTATTCTATATTTTTTCTGCTGCTCCCTCCTCCTCAGAAGGGAATCTCCTCACAGTCCTCTTCTGCTGCAATGTTGCATCCCTCCCCTGGGAGACAGTCATCTTTGAACTTCTCCAGCTAGAGTGGGTCTCTTCTGAGGGCAGGGATCCTCCAAGTGATGGAGCACTCCAGCACAAACTTTCCGCAGAGTCACGGCCTTCTTTAGGATCAATCCTCTGCTCTGGTGTGAGTTTCTCCATGGGCTGAAGATGGGATTCTGCCCCACTGTTGATTGCCATGAGCTGTAGAGCTCAAGATGCAGGAGGCCAGACTACTGCCTCACCATGAGTGGAAAGGGATGTTCCAGCATGCTTCTCCCCCTCCTTCCTCACTGACTTTGGCATTCTCATAGTTGTCTGCATCCTGTCCCTCTGCTCTCCAAAACAAAAGAACTCCCTAAACAAAAGTACTCCCTAAACAGAAAGAACCAGACAAAGAGGGTTTTTTTTCCTTTTTAAATATGTTATCACGGCGATACTGATTGGCTTGTCTTTAGCCAGAGGTGGGTCCAGTTTGAAGCTGGGGGAGATTTTCTCTAAGCTTCTTACAGGCTCCATACCAGTATCCCCCCTCCCCGCTGCCAAAACCCCACCACACAGAAACCAAACACAACATGTTTGTGGAAGTGGACAGATTTGACACTGTATTCTATTTTCACTGTATGGTGACTTACAGCAAAGCTAGGTTGTTTACACCCCTGACACAGCACTACCACATAAGATAATGACCCAGAGGTATACTAAAGGGTTCAGCAAGACATAGCTGATGAAAGAATAACAGCTGTGAAATCTACTCACGCTATAAAGTCTGGATTATACCTGGGTCTCTGTGAAACAAAATGCCTTGGCCAGATCAACTTTTGCCTGTATATTCAGCCCTATCATATTCAACTCATCCTTTAAAAGCTAGTTTAGACATGCTTCTCCTTCATATCTGCCTCATTTTTTAATACTGTATCTCATACTTAACAAGACTATTTTTATTTTTCCACCTCAGGCCTTTTTTTTTCCAGTCAGCTTTTGTTATTTTTATACCTTTTGACAATCTTCATATCCATCTCCCACTTTGACCCTCTTCAATTACCCACATCCTACCTGCTGGTTTGGTTTCTTTCCTTTTCCTCCCCTGCTGGGTCATTCCTCTTTATCCAAGCTTAATGTGTTCTTTCAAACCTCTCTTGCTCCCAATATCAATTTTTCCACTTTTACCTGTCCTAGATCCTGTATATATATCATTCCACTTTGACATGTTATCTCATAATGGATTTTGTTCTTCTTCCATTATATAGTCAGCTTCCTGTCTTTGGTTGCTTTAGCATTCCTATAAGTCCTGACATTCCACATACATGGAGGTAGGCACTTTCTGAAATCTTCCTTAAAATGTCACTCCTTCCTCCTCTCATTACTATCTTACTCCTTATTACTCCAAAATTAGGTCCTCCAAATTAATTCCAGACTGATTCTGTTCTACTAAAATATTTTACTTATAAAATGAGGAAATTAGTTGATGCTCAAAATAATCCTTTGTGCTAATAATTTCTTTTTAAAGGTATCTCTGTACTGCCTACAAGCAGTTTACATACTCTGTAACAAACATTAATATATTATTCTTCAAGACACTCTATTTTTTCTTCTTTTATTTCAAAATGCTCAGGTAAAATATAACATGAAAGAAATATCTTCAGCTGAAGCTATTCTTCAGCTATTTCTGAGATATTTAAGTGCCTGTGTATTTTAAACTACAAAATACACGTTTATATACTTCATCTGCAATGTGAAGAAAAGATAAAGTGACTGTAGAAAAACAGGGAGATATGAAATGGCTGGGCAGTATACCATGTAGACTTGAATTGAATGGTTATAGTTTCATATATTTTCAATAACATTTTTGTAAGGGCGAATGGTTTCTGCATCCTTTTTCTATGCAAATTATTCATTTATTTCCAATCACTGGGCCAGCTCAGAAGTGTGTAGGAAATGGAATTACTTTTTCTCCATTTGGTGCTAATACCTGTCTTGAAAATCCTATGAAAACTTGCAGAATATTAAAAATTCAAGTGAAAAGATCCGTCTAAAACTAAAAGCTTGAGTCACAGAATACTATTTGAGAACTTTCTTTCTGCATTGTTTTGCAGAAAGAAATCATGAATATAACTTTTTTTGCTACTTTATTACCTCAAAGACAAGGAGATAGTCTTTTCTTAGGTACTTCAGTGGAAGTTCATTGCAAGTAAGGGTAAATTGCTGAAGACAAGAGAAGGTGTGCTATGAAGCTACCAGGAAATTTATAGGTATTTCTAAGTGGATTTCAAAGAGGTTGCCAAGAATCTAGAAAATAAATTAAAAAAAAAAAAAAAAAGGAGAACAAAAATATTTTCTGCTTTAGATAACAGTGTATTTTTCTTTTCTTTCTCTAGACTAAGCTTCTCAGATCAGTATATCAGTATGTTGAGAGCATTGATTTTTTTTTTTTTCTGAGCACCCTGAAAATACTAGTTATGCTCCAATGTGTGTAATATTCTCATTTTTTATTCTGTGTGACCTCCATATGCTACATACTCAGATTAATGAACAACTGAATGTAGATGATACCCATTGGGCTCAATCATTCCTCTTTATGTCCTTTGTTCTAGAAACAAGTCTAAGTCTGCACATATTAAGAACTTACTTCATTAAACTGTTCAGAAGTCAACTCCTTTCTGTTATTCTTTGTTTCCTCATTTGATTGCACATTTTCACCTTTTGCAACCTCTAGTTATATACTGAGCTCTGAGAAACTGATGTTAACAAGTATATCGATTTTGTGTTATGCTGGAGGAGACTTATTGTTGGGTTTCTCTCTGTAACTCTGATAAAAAGTAACATTACACAGCATATATTCATGCATTGAGTTCTTAAAAATGCAAGTGCTTATGTTTTAAGTAATCTTGATGTAGCTTCTGGATTTAGCACTACATCAGCTTAGATGCCAAAGAGGTAACAAAAGACCTTTTGGCACACATACAAACCTCATTTTAGATTAACTGCCTAACGTGGCCTCAGAGAATTTCTTCTGGCCTGATGACTTGGAAGAGCTAAAAATAAGGAAAAGATCCACAAATGGAATTGCTCCTTCTGTGGAAACCAAGGATGCATTGTTAAGATTACCTATTAGAAAAGGCGAAAGGATCTCATAAAAATAGCATCTACTATGTACTGCTACTCATATACCTTTTTTTTTTTTTTTTTTTTTTATCACAGTAGCCTTTGTAAAGCTTATCAAAGAACTGAAGATTCATTTAGTATAAACTAGGTTTAATAGTGTTCATATGAACAATGATAACTTTCATCCATTTTTATCATTATGATACCATTTGCATGACAAGACACAAAATTTCTTCTAATCCAAAGAAAGATGGGGGTTTAGGGTTTTTTAACATTGACTGAAAATCCCTTTACTATCCCAGGATGGGAATATAATTTTTAGACCATTGTTACTCTTATTTTTATGTCTCCTGAGCCCAGAACAGATTATGTTGCTCAGTTTTTAACACTGGAGAGTTTTATGCTCTTAGAAGAATTCATCTGAACTGTAACAGTTCTACTAGTAAGAGTCCACCATCAGTGAAAACTTGAAATTGAATCTGCCAGCACTAGAATTTTGTTTTAGTTGTGGCTGACTTTCTCCACCTTGCGTTCTTTAAGTGATTGTGATAGACTGTGTGGGCATTAAAAACCTATTTGTTTCATTGAATTTTATTAATGTCATCTTAGAATGTAGCCCATTGTTCAAACATATACATTTTGCTCAACAGGAATATACAGAAAAAAAAAAAAAAAAGTTAAAAAATCTATTTGTTAGAAAATGGACAAACTTACAAAGACTATGCATCATTATTAAAAATCACTTACAGCTACCTCTATGTCTTAAACAGTGACATCTTATTATCATGTAGCTTTTGTTGTATGAATTAGACATTTTAAAAAGAAGACACTATAAACAAATATATCACAGGAGAGAGATTGGTTTCCTACTTTTCCCCTATAAGATATATTACAGTGCACCTAGTACCTCTACTAAGTATTACCTACTGAAACAAATTGTATGGAAAAGAAATTACTCTGTCCATTCCTTATGAAGAGGCTATCTGATGAGGCTTGGAAAGTGCTTCCTACAGAAATATTGTTCTAGGATTATTTAGCACTCTAGTAACCAACAAAAAAAAAAAAAAAAAAAAATTATTTGTAGAACAGAGTAGGAAAATCTTGTTGGAAGTTCTAATACAAATTGCTTTCAACATGCACATAACAGAGGATAAATTGTTCTTGAAAAAATCCAAATGAGTAAATATAACAGCAAAATCTATTTTATGATTGTTATTTATACATGTTGCTTAAATTTTTTGTTATTTACTCTTTCTGTGCTACTCTGCTGTATTCTCTGCTCAAGTAATGGTTTGCTGTCAGTATCTGATGGTTTTTAATTTAGCCTTATCTTCCCACAACTCCGATGTTCTCATCTTGTCATTATATTGACAATATAATCATTTAGCTTCCTAATTTAGCCCAAACCAAAGTCATTCCTTTAACATCTGTTCTGGGCATAGGATAATTCTCCCATTCAACCTTTTTCACAATAACGCTCTTTAGCTTGTCTCCTGTTTTCTTTCCTTAGGTAATACTATTTTCTTAATGATGACATTTGTCTGCTCCTTCCTGATCTCTTCTCCTTCACTTGTCATCTTTGGATTTTCTACTGTCTTTGTTTTCCTTAGTATCTAGTAAAGTTTTACACAGCCTAACTGACCTAATACAATGAATTTTATTTTTTTTTTTTATTCTTTGCTCTTCCCTTCCTTTTTATTCTGATCCACAAACTCCTTTCTTGTTCACTTCAGTAGCACAGGTTTTATAATTTCTTTTGTGTCTCTTCAATCAGAAACAATAATAGCAAGCACACACTGTTTTAGGAAATATAGGTCAAATACTGTTCATAGTTTGCAGCACATAACTATCTTGCAATCCTGACCAGTCTGGTGTCATACCAAACTATTCAACTTCAAAATAGATGTTCTCCAGACAGGTATATTTATCATAATACATAAATGAAAATTTCAACATTATTCTCAGTACCTTAGTCCACACATCCAAGTCTTGATATTGCTCATTCAGAACAGTTTATCTCTATATAGTTAAAGCTCTCTTCCTTACAAAAAGTGCAACATGCTGGTTATTTTCCTGTGACATTGTTTCACCCACCTCATGTAATAATTCATAAAAAACACCAAATGCTAGTGGTGGCAATATTCCCATTCCTTCTGTAACACTTCCCCTGAAATCCTAAACTCTGCATAAATTCTCAGACTCGTTTTCTTAGTTTAAACATCTTTCATGAATCTTTCCTTTTTATTCACCTAGTGGTAGATTTTACATTATCTGCAGTTGTCTTTCTCTTCCTACGGGATAGCAAGTTCTCTTCCCCTATGGCTTCTGTGTTCACTTGTTCAGCTTGTCTGCTACACCCACTAAAGCTCTTATATACTGTCCATTTACACAATACTGTCTTCTAGCAATTGAAGAAAAAATCTCCCAAAGCTCTCAACTATGTGTTCCATTATGATATCTTCAGAAAACTAACACATGCTTCTGAGTAAATAAGTAGTCAACAGAGAATTATTTGTAATGAATAATCTGTGATCATGTGTAAATGTCAAGTTTCAGACAGACAGTGCAACTAATAACATACTTACCAACGTTCCACACCTGCCATCTTTTGTTATTCATTATAGGTATTGACTTAAGACTTAAAATTAGATATCCTGTTAAGTATTTGAATAATATTGATTTAATTTGTTGTTTTGAGGCAGTACTGCAGTGCTGAGACTGTTTTTGTTATAATTTTCTAGACCCTTTCAATTTTTTCATTGGAGTAAAGGAGATTCTTCAAAGGCATTTAAAGCAAATCACTTATCCAAAACACTGAATGTTTTGGATTCAATGGTTTCAGATTGTTTGGATTCACTGAATGTTTTGGTTCAGGTTTCTGAAACCTGAATCAAACCATGACAGGTTTCTTTCCTGTATTTTCGTAAAATTTAAATTCTGTGTGCTGAGAACAGCTCACCACTGTTCATTTATTATTGGGCAATTCAGAACAGAGAATTCAACCAACGCTAGCACGGTTGTGTGTTTTTTGAAAATATCTCAAGCAACAGCTGAGGTGTATGCTATGAAACTAAAAGTTAAAACTGATATTGCTTACTTCAGTATTTTCTAGAAATAAATGAGAAAATGTGCAAGTATTATAAAAAGAAAAAATAATTATGTTCTTTATGATTTTATAGTATTATTTCCCATTTTATATAGGATCTTATAAAATTGCTTGGAAATTAAGTAAATTACTTAAATGCTAACTCCTTTTAGCAATATAGTGTTAATCAAGGCTTAGATTTTATACAGCTAATAACAAAAGAGAATAAACTTTTATATCTGATTAGAAAAAGATCACAACGTGTTTAAGATCAGTCACACTAACTTACTACTATCTCTGAGTATATCTTTGTATGACTCAACAAAACACAATGCTATTCTTTTTATTTTATGGATTTGCATCAACTACAGCTATCTGCAGAAACATGCTCATGTAAAATACAAATTCTTGTATGTATTAACATTATTGAAACCTGAATCTTCCCTACTAGAAGAAAAGTACTGTTTTCTTCGCAGTAGATTAACAAGTTTTCTTCTAAGTACTGATACTGGAACATGTCCAGTATCAATACCTGTGATAGTGCCAGAAGTCTCAGTAAGAAGATCAAATAACCAGTGAAAAGGAGCAAAAGGTAAAGTTCTTGTTAGTACTTTAAAAGCTCAGGTCAAAATACACAAATATTCCAAAGAAGAGAATGACTCTACAGATGTCGATACTAGCAAAATTTTGCTTTCTGAACCATAAATTATTATTGAATAATAGTAGGCCACCTATTAAAGAGGCGGAAAACATTAATACTTACTGAAGTTATAAACTTGAGTGAAGAATTTTAAGAAAGGATCAGGAGTACAGGGCAACAAAGCCTGAGAGCTGAATGAATGCAAAATTATTTGAAAATGTTCTATTACATAGAAGGAGCAAAGTCTCAGCCTATGACAAAGAACAGAAAATGGAAGAGATAAATTCATAAAATATTCATATTAACATGATCCAATCAGTTTCATGCAAAATGATTTAAGCAGAAGTCAGTGAAATCTTAGAACTACTATTGGCTATGGTTAAGAGCTCACATGTGACAAGATACATCACAGGAGTTTGGATGACTAGAGGAGAATAAATTCAATAATTATAAATCAGTGTAGCCAAAAAAAAGAAGCAGAGGCAGGAATATAACAATATTGTGATTTAAACCCAGACAGCAACTATGTCCCACACAGCCATTTGCTCACTTGCCCCCAGTTGGATGGTGGACAGAACTGGAAAAGTGAAAGTCAGAAAACTTGTGGATTGAGACAAAGACAATTTAATAGGTAAAGTAAAAGCTGCGCTTACAAGCAAAGTGAAGAACTCTTTCACTACTTCCAATTGGCATACAAGTGTTCAGCCATCTCCAGGAAAGCAGAGTTCCGTTACACCTAACAGTTGCTTGGGAAGACAAATACTTTAACTCCAAATATTCCCTCTTCCTTTTCCTTCTCTCAGCTTTATATTGCTGAAAATGATGTCATATGGTATGGAATATCCCTCTGGTTAGTTTGGGCCAACTGGCCTGGCTGCGTGCCCTCCCAGTTTCTTGTGCACCCCCAGCCTACTCACTAGTGGGCTGGTGTGAGGAGCAGAAAAGGCCTTGACTCAGTGTAAGCACTGATCAGCAGTAACAAAACAAACCTGAGTTATCACGCTGTTTTCATTACAAATCCAAAATATAGACCCATACAAGCTACTAGGAAGAAAATTAATGCTACCCCAGCCAAAACCACCACAACCAGTAACATGGATTAGAAATCAATACATTTAATGTCTTTCTATGAAAAAGCTGAACAGTTGAAACTGGAGAAATTAACTAAAAAATAGAATGAAATAAAACCATGACAAATATTCACATCTATACTTAAAATGGACTAACCATCTGCACACGTGCAGCATGGGCAGTAATAACTGTGCCTGTAGAAGATTAACAGGAAATGGAACTAGGGGAAGAATCCGTGGAACACATTTATAAAAATTCCCCTGCTCAAAACCAACAAGAATATCTTAATATCTTTTAGACCCTGAACTTCAGAAGAGTTGTGAACTGTGTGAAGAGTGCCCAGGAAGAAGAACATGAGAATGATCAGTGCATAAAAACATGATCTATCCAAAACAAATAATGAAATAGATGTTGCTTGTCTAGAAAGTGAGAAAACTTGAAATTTTAAGTTTCAGGAAAAGGGTTAGATCTATTCTGATCTGACTCAAAAAATGAGTAATCACAGAAGTTAACAGGTTTCATCAAGAAAGGATCTTCTAGAAGCAGCTTGATATGTCGGTTAGAAAAGAAACTAGACATCCTGCATGAGAAGTGTATCAGAAAGGTTTGTAAAGCAAGTTTAGTGATCCTGACAGGAAAAACATTGTACATCAAGGAGTTGGTGATCACATAACAGTTGACCAGGGTATGTGCTGGTCTGTGATGTCCTGCATGTCCAGAGTGATCTTCAGGCTGTGTTGCCCTTGGCTGCAGGACAAACTAACCTCATTGTAGCAGAGGAGCCAACAGGCAGCTCCCACCTTCACAGTCTCACCCTTAACTAAAAGTGTGGCAAGAAATTCTTATGCAAACGTAATTTCTGTTTGTCTATAGAAATTATGGATAGAATTGTTTCATTGTAAGAAAATCCTATAAAGCCTTGAATTAAAGAAATTGGAGAATGTCTTCTGTAGATGGCGTCTACCGAGCATGCTGTGGATAAGATGCCCACTCAATACTACCTCTCACCAGGTTCCCAACATCTAAAGGGACATAAGATTATCTAAAGTATTTTCTCTTTGTAATGTTAGCTCTAACAAATAGCATTTTAAAAGACACCTTAGTGTCTTTCTTGCTGGCAACAGAATGGGCCAGCACCTCCTGGTGCAAAACAAGCAAACAACAAAGTAGAAAAAAAAGAGTCAAAAACCCCCACTTGACAGATGCATCTTGGAATAAGCAGATATGGATTTTTTTTTGTTGTCATTGTTCTTTCCTCACCCGTGTCTGACACTCTCTTTTTTCTCTGCTATAATCAATGCAAATATAAATGCACATTTGCATTTATCATAATTTGATTTAGGCTAAGTGTATTTTGAAATGAATATGTTTTCTTCTGTCAAGGTTATGGTAAATCCATGAAGTGGAGAACTCGGACCCTTTTAAAGGTTCTTCAGCTCTCCAGTGCATTCCCTAAAACATCCATCAAAATGTCATCCCACAGATATTATTTCATAAACAAGTTTGAAAGACAGTAAAATCAAGCAACAAGAAAGGAAGGGAGAAAGAGGAAGAAATGTCCTTCAGTGAATAAGAATTGTCCAGTGTAATCTTTGGTTGAATGCAAGGTAGTGAGGAGCTCACCAGAATTGCATGCATAGCTGAGATGTCTGTCACACCTTCTTTGGAGATCCTTACCCACAAGCTCGACAAACAGTAGTCTGAAAGGGCACAGAATAGTAGAGTGCAAGGCATGACCTTGCAGTGGGAGATGGACATGAAGATTTTCTGAAGCCCTTTCTAGCTTCAGGATTGATTCTGTGAAGACTACTCTCATGTATCTTATTTGAAACATAGGTAGAAGAAAACATTGTGGAGTTGTTTGGCTGGGCTGTTTTGTTTTGTTTTCATTTCTTTCTCCTGTATTTCTGTACAGTGTATCTATAATTACTTCAGTGCTATTGCTTATGATTGGATTCTCAGAAATGCGTTCTTTAAATCTAGATTTTCTCTACAGTTAAGAGGAAGTGGTTCAGTATGACAGCTGAAAAACAAGCTCTGCTATTCTTTTGACAGAGTATTTGCTGATTAATTCTAGGCAATTTTAGGAGTAACTTGTAATCCAAAATATTTTTTCATGCGCACTTGAAAACTAGTCATTCTTCCCTAGCAAGCTGCAGAAGCAACATGATCTCATAATTCTCACAATAGGATGTGAGGGAGAGACATCTTCTAATGACTTACACTAAAAACAAATCCATGATAAAATAGAAAAATACAGTGTGAAGTTCCCCTGAGAAATTTCTCCTGTTGTGCTTTTTTGACCATTTACTAGTATTAATTACAAAATGTACGAAATGACCATGTGCTGCTATTAATTACAAAATATATCCAAATGCTTAGGAAAAAAAAAATTGTTTCATTATTTAATCACTTCCATATATAGTTGCCAAGCTTTTAAAAAGCAAAACAACAAAAACAAAACCAACAAACTCCACAAACACCCTGTCATTAGTATTTATAGAGAAATTGGTTTTATTTTCCTTGTTGTACTTGCTGAATATGAGGAATTGTTCTTATTTCTCTTTTGCAAAACTTTCTTTACCCTCCTATGAGAGAACTAATAGAATCTAGTCAAGAAGTTATTTTCTCTTTGGATATTCTCTATTTGTTTTTTAGCCAAGCAAGAAGAGAATAGAATTTTTCCCTGTTGTTATACATTAACAAGAATTTGTTTCTTTATATATACTGTGTTATAATTTTGCCTTCACAGTGACTGCTGTTTTGAGAGTGTTTACACTATGCAGAACTCCCCGCATTTCCTATGCACAGATATAAAAACCTTTTGTGACCTTGTCCTTCCTTCTGTCCTTTCCAAGCCTTCTGTTTCTGTAGTAGATCTTACTGATGCCATATCAAGTGGAGTTGCCTTGTGATTCTTTAGTTTAGTATGCCTTAAAATACATATTTTTATATTATAAAATTGTGGAGAGCTGATTGTGGAAGCACACAGTGTTTCCACCTTGAAGAATTTCTATTCTGTTAATATTGATTTCTGCTAAAGCTTCCTGGAAGATAATTTTTTTATATTGTTTTTTCCTCTGTGATCATTTCAAAACCTGAGGCGTTTGATAATTTGCCTGAATACTGCAATATTTGTCTTGAACTGTAGCTTTTTTCTTTTATACTTTGTATATCTAATTTTATTTCCTTTGATCCTTCTTTCTTCCTCTTTGTTGATATTTTCTTTGTACTTTTGCTTCCCTCATCACTGTGCTGTGCTCTTCTAAATCTCATTCACCTTCATTTTGATTTAATCCCTGCCTATACCACTGCCTGTATCTTTGTTGTCATAGTACTGATGTCTCTCTACTGGTTATCTTTTTATCTGGCTATCTGATTTTGTTTAGCTTTTAGTCTTTTAAATTCTCTTCATTGCTTGAGTCTTTTTAAATCACCTCTCCGCATTGCTTCTTGTTACATCTCTCAAACTTTCAGAGAGGAGTGGCAAAGCTGAAAGGGACCATCACTCATTAAATTTAAATTTAAAACAATAATAGGTAGTCACTTTTTGCAGCTGATTTGTGTAAAATATGTGATCAGAATTAAAGATGTGCAGCACAGTAGAGATTTATTTATGTACCTGAGGCATTCAGTGATTGCAATGGACGCTTGTGGATACTCAGAATCAGTGAGGGATAAACTTCTTGACCATTTATGACCTCACCTCTGCTTGCCAATTAATCTGAGAGTTTTTATGCATGTTTGAGCTATTCATACATTTCTGATGGAGGATTTAATTTCAGTGTAGGGGTGCTAGCCTAGAGGATCTGGTGAATTATTAATGTCTATCGCCCCATGGAAAAGACAGACTTCAAACTGGGCTACTACTTTCCTAAATCACTTGATAAATATTCTTTTCTCTTAAGTAGATGAACCTAACAGATGTAAAAGAAAGAGCTGAAAAAATGATGAAGAAATTAAACATGTATTAGAAACTGTATACCATATTTTGATGTAGAGGTAAGAAAAAAAAAAAAAATAGGGAGAAACCTGAAAGTAAACTTTTAGAATACGTGAAATCCTACTTAGACTTCCCCAGTGTTCTTTGTTTATGTAACCCAATTAAATTATTACTTGATGTAGGGATATAAGAATTTTAACATTGGAAATCTTGTCTTCTCCAGAGGAGGGCCAGGAAAATTATCAGAGCTGAAACATCTGCCCTATAAAGAAACATTGGGAGAGTTGGTATTCCTCAGCACCCAAAGAAGACTCCAGAAAGACCTCATTGTGCCCTTTCAGTACTTAAAGGGGGCCTAGAAGAAACATGGAGACAGTCTTTTTAGCAGGGCCTGTTGTGACAAGACAAGGGGTAATGGTTTCAAACTAAAAGAAATTAGATTTAGACGAGAAGTAAGGATGAAATCTTTTAGAATGAGGGTGGTGAAACACTGGGAAAAGGTGCCCAGAGAGGTGGTAGATGCCCCATCCCTGGAAACATTCCAGGTCAGGTTGGACAGGGCACTGAGCAAACTGGCCTAGCTGAAGATGTTCCTGCTCCCTGCAGGGGCACTGAACGAGATGCTCTTTGAAGGTGCTTTCCAACCCAAAGTATTCTATGACTCTATGCATTTGTTTTTTTTTTAACATGTGTGTATGAGCATATGCGTAAAAAGATATTTTTGTTTCCATAATCAAGACAATAAATAACATTCATACACATAGAAATGATGAAATATATATTCCCTTTTATTTGTTTAAATTGAAGTTCCCCTTTAAATTTTCCTTTGAAATTCCAAAAAAAACTAAGAGAGACAACTTATTCAGCAGACTGATTAAGGTCAAATTACTCTTGGCAATGTATGATTCATTTCTCATCCTTTTGTCAGAGAACTTCCATACCTAACCAAGCAATTTCTGGAGTTAAGAATATATTTTTTAAGTTTGCAAATTCAAGAGTTGACAAGTGCACAGAACTAATGTGTAAGTACCTGAAATTACTTGGTGGATGGAAAAATGCCATGTGTTTCAGCTTCAGTTTTTCTGAAAACAAGAGTGGTTTTAATTGCTTTTAAGGTTTATTAGGTGCCATTGAGATAAAATTTATGTCAGTTTCATTTTTGCTGACAAAATTTTGAGTCAATACTGATAGTGATATTTGATGTCTCTTCTGCTCTTTACTACTCATATTTTTCAGAAAGCAAAATTTATAGTTTATTTTCGGTTATATCATATTTTCAAAAATCCCAGACATAAACTTATCTCACAAAAATACGTGCCAGTCTTCAGTCTTTTCTAAAGGGCATAGCTGATCGACAGAAATCTCTGAACATAGAAAATGGTGCAATGTTGAATAAAAAAACATTCCCCTTCTTCACTAAAGCTGTTAGCTATATCTATCATTTCTCTGAAGTTTTTATGGACCACCACTTACAAACCATTTCATCACTTTGTTGTTCTGGGTGATTATGAAAAGAAATAAATGTTAGAAATCTAACATACTTTAACTTTTCCACCCTCCTAATTGTTACTATCTAAGTAGTTCAAGAATATCTTAAAACTTTTTCAGTGTCTTTTGCCAATTGACTCTTACTGTTGTTGGTTGGAAGAGAGCAGCTATCAGGATTTCTGAAAGAAAAGTAAATGTAAAACCTCAAACAGATTTTTTTTTTTTTTTTTTTCCTTTTTTAATTCTGCATACCACAGTCCTGCTTAGAAGCTTTTATAAATTCTGATTAAATGCAGCTATTCACAATTATCAATGATCAGTGTCTATTCTTGGGGAACTTCCTTTCTTGTTCTCAGCCCTTTTTCACAGGGATCCAGAGACAATCCAGTCTGTTTAATTGCTGTTTCTCTGCACACCTAAGGGTATCACTGCAGGAAAGCAGTGGGTGGACAGCTCAGCATTGACTTACAGTTTTAGTGAAGGGGATGGCATGACAGATTAAAGCATTACTGCATGTGACATATTGACAGACAGAAAGAGAGAGATGAGTGTGAGAAGAGTCCTCATCTACTTCATTGTATTCTGCAATCCACCTTGTATGAGGAGTGGTTGGGTATATGACCTCCGCTCCTTGTCTTTTCTGGCATTTATAAAGTTTGTGGAAATTAAACTTGCTTTGGAAGTATAACCTCTAATTCACAAGCAAGTGCAGTTTTGAGGAAACTTGAAACATTAAACATTTAAGTCGAAACTCTAATTGCGTTTCTCACATTAATAAATAATCTAGTGAGGTTTAACTTGCCATTCAAGCGAAAATATATTCTCCTCGCCTAAATATTTCAAGGCATCTGTCTTACACCTAATCAAATAAAAAGCTGGGTTTTTTTAAACTTAACATAGGTTTACATCTCAATCCATTTTTACTTGTGTAAGAGCTCTTTCGTTTGCAGCTACAATGGTTCAGCTGTTCTGTCAGAAAATACATTAAAGATATAAATAGGGACTTTGAAGAGTTATTAAAAAAAAAATTAAATTGATAGCACAAAATTTAAATATAACACCAATCATGCTTAAACACCCGTTGTACAAAAACAAGCAATGGGAAAAAAAAGTCAAATGAAGAAAAAAATTCTGTTACAAGGTATTTGAAACAAAAGGAGCATCCATGTGGTTCTGATTTTCTATCACCAAGTTGCCCTAATGAAGCCAGAAACTTCACCTATGCTGAACTACAGTATAGCCATCCATAGAAGCAGCTATGTCTTCTCAGAAGACGTCAATAAAATTGTCCTTTGGGGTAAATTCACAAGGTCATCCATAACATTCATTTGGCCAGAAAACATGGAGGACAGACCTGTGATGGGAAGAGGTATCTTTCCAAATTACAGAGTAAACCTGGCTTAGCACCTGTCCACTTTGGCATCCAGTGACTGGATACTTTCTAAGTCCATCTGCAGACACATCTTTTCTATCAGTCTGATGTTTATGTAGTCTACTTGTAAGGCCTCCACATATGCAGTGGATCTGGTAGGCAGATAATTTAAAGTAAGTGCAAGTGCAGTTGAAATATCTTACACTTAAACACCTGGGAGCATTGAAATCGCTGGAATTTTGTGGACCTGGAACTACCTTCAGTCAGCTCATAATTATCAGTATTTCTTTGCTGATTTCAGCAAATTGTTCATGAAATAGGTGTTCTTATAATTTAATGTGTTACAAACTAAAGTTGTATTCACAACACATCTTTTCAGACAAATTAATTATTATCTGCATTGGGGTAATTATGATGAATTTACAGATGATGTGCCTTTTTCTAGTCATTCTTGAAAACAGTAATTAGAATGGTTGAGATTTCTATCCAATTTTAAAAGGAAGGAAACACAAATGTAATATACTTGACAGTAAGGATATCTCAGAGATAAAGATAGTAAATCTTAGTAACTTAATCAAATTCAAAATTTAAAAACCTTTAAAATATATAGCACATGGGAAAGAGAAGTTAATATTCTCATTAGTGGCAGCTGGAAAGGAACAATTTACTACTTGACAGAATTTCCTTGAGGGATTTCTTACATGAATAAAGCATGTTTAATTGAGGCTGCCAAAATCAATACAGGAAAAAACAGCAGTTGTGTTCTTTGAGTTGAAAAAGATCTAGAGAAAACACTTAAAAATGCAAGCCTAAGCTCTGTACAACAAAAATGGCAGAGCAGAACAAGAATGCTATACTCCAGAAGTTATGGAAAAAGCTAGCTCAGAATACTAAGCATGGTAACACAATGTATAACAGATGAGCCTTTCATTTCTCACTAGACAGCATAGAATTATATCTGCAAGGAAATGTATACAATAATTATTTTTACAAGAAATATACAGATATTTATAAAAAAAAAAAAGATGCAAAAATTATTTTCTTTTTTTATGAAGTACTTGTTAGGATTAAACAGATCAATAAATCTAAGGGGAGGAAAAAGGAAAGAAACAAAACAAACACACAAACAAGCAAACAAAACAAAACAAAACAAAACAAAACAAAAAAACCAAAACAAAACAAAAACAAACAAACAAAAAAAAACCCTACAAACCAAAACAAAACCAGGCCCAACCAGTTTAAGGACACTGATATAGTCCCTAAACAACATAAAATAATTCCAAGGCACTTATGTTGACACATATCATCTGAATAACAGATTTGTTAGGTTTAAATTGAAGTTCCATAAGTGTGGATGACAAAGGATCTGCATTCTGGCCTCACTAAATTATTATTCTTAGTGTTTCTAGACCCACCTCAAGGGTTATTCAGATATTGAGTTATAGGAGCCATAAGTTTGAGATGGTTCCTGGCAAACCTTTCCTAGAAATGTCTCTGTGGAAATCTCTGAATGTGGCACACTAGAATTCATATGCTGAGTAATGAAGCTGAGCTGAGAACTGCCAAAACACCAGTTCATCACCTTAACCAGCCTGATGGGTTCATGCTAGAAGTAGGCACTAAAAGCTTCCAAAATCAGTGTTTGTAGGAATGAACATTGCTTTAGCCTAGGATGGACCAGAGAGTGGGCTGCTATACTGCTGATAACACTAGGTTTTTCAGGTTTTGCTTGTCTGGAGGAAACAGCCACGTGAGAGGTTTTTGCCGTTGATGACCAAAGTCCAAAAGCATGACAGGCTTTATGGTCAGTTACTTCTGAAGACTCATCTGCATGGCTGGGCAATAGGACACTATTAAAGTAAATGTGAGAGACTCTTTGTCACCTAAGCATCACAGATTAGTACTCCTGGCTGTAAGAACCAATGGTTGCAGCATGTCAGTGAAACTTAAGGAAGTCATATCTCTACCTGTAGGCTCTGTTGAGGCCAGTTTCAGAAGGTATGGATAGTAGCAGGCTAAGACCAAGTCCACTGGATCCAATTCTTGTTCACAAACTTCATTTTTTAATGTAACCTAGCAGATGAATGAAAAAAAAAGCAGAATATGGAACAAATTTAGAGTTAAAAAGGAGTCTATCCACAAACTGTATTGTTAAGACTAACAAACTGGGAGCACTGAGGTTGTAAGACTGTGGTAAGTGCAGATCTTGAGAGCCTTCTGCTCAGTGGTATAATCTATGGCATTCCCAGAAATCATTTCCAAAGAGTCTTTGCAGACCCCAGAAAGCTCATCTCATATAGAAAATTTAGTGTTTCTGTTGTGTAGCCATCCTTTATTATATGATTGTGTATAAGTTTAAAAAAAGAATTATGTTTAAAAGTTTCATCCTAATACACATCTTTTAAAGACTCTCTTTTCATCCCAGTCTCATTTTGAAATTAATATTTCCCTCACCAATTCTCTTTTCAGGAAAGCCAAATTAACGGACTAAGAAAAGGTAATAATAATGATGTGCAACTCACACTTGCTGCTGGTCAATTTTATCAAAAATCTAATCAAGTAAAATTAAGGTTTAAAAGGCTGACACCACAGATCAGTCAGAGAAAGGCCAACAGTGTAAATATTCTGTATAAATGTAGATTTCTGAGTTCACCTCAGAACTCAGATATTATAATGTTATTTCTGTTACTCAAAATTTTAAGAAAGATCTCATTAGTTCATTAAAAAAAAAAAAAAAGGAAAAAAAAAGAAAACTATGCACAATACTGTCAAACAATTCTAACTCTTTTATGTTATACATTTATATTTCACAATAGTGGAAACAATATTTCAAGACCTTGGGTTTGTTCTAATGGCAATTACAGAATGGACAACCCAAGCCAACACTCCTCCAGCCATCTGACAAGGCAACATTGACAGTATTGTAAGCTGCAATATTGCAGCTGTCTGCGTGAAGGTAAGACAGTATCTACAAAGTTGGCCCTGCTATGTCTCTCAGTGTCAGATCCACTCACCGTTCTATTCTAAATAAATATATTTACTAAACCTATTATAAGAAAATTATTATCTGTAATTGTTAACAGAAAAAAAAAAAAAAAGTTGTCCAAATGAATGTGACTTCAATGTCTGTGGAAAAATCATGCTTTCATTAAATCTGTTGTGTTTAGCAGACCAAATTGTATCTTATCACAATATTATTTACTTGGCTATGTAATTTTTAGCTTGAGCATAATCTTATTGCATTGCTATCAGCAATTTTTAGTTCAAAACTAATATAAGAATATTATGAATATCCAATTAAAAAAAGTGTTCCAAAAGCAGACAATCCAGAGCTTAGGTTAAATGTGACAGAAAACAGAATATGTTAACATAGATAAGTATACATTAGGAACATCTAAAACTTCAGATTTTCTTTTAATGTTTCTGTTTTATAACAAACATAAAAAAATACTTAGAGCGTGAAAGAGTTTGCAGGTTTGGATTGGATGAAAAATTTGAGTATGTTACAGTTTTTTGTTTCAATTTTGTTGGTAGTGGGCTTTATTTCTTTTTCTTTGCTTTCTTCCTCTGTAATATCTTCAAAAGAGTGGAATTAAATGACAACTTTAATTTTAGGATATAGGTATAATTTAGGAAAATTAACTTCTCAGAGAAAAATAGGATCCAGCGTAGCTATAGGTTCCATCTTTCAGACAAAGTACAAAAGGAATGTTCTTAACAGCTATGGCAGTCAAGACCCTTGTGGCAATTCTAAAAAGCATAGTGTTGTTAATTCCAGTGTCTTGGTTAAATTATATCTTGAGTACATCTCTTTACTTTCCAATTCTGGCTAGACATTGCAATCTTCATAACTTCTACTGTATTTACCATAAAACTACACATTCCAAGCAGTTACAATTTAGTGGACAGGTGTCAATTTCCATATGTTCGGTCTGCAACCTGCTTTTAGGGTTGTCTGAAATAGTAGTAAAAATTTTAAAGTCAAGGAATAAAATTCCACCATAAATTAAACCATTACATTTGTTGATTGAGCTAAAATGATAGGTTTTTGGTTTTGTTTTTGTTTTTTTTTTAATTCTCAGGAAAAATGTAGACAATACTGAGTGGAATTTTTATGTCTCAAATATTCAAATCTTTTAATTTAAAATTACGTTGAATTTTAATTTCAATGAAAATATCCTTTCCCAAACTCCTTTCTTCTGTCTGATACACATCATTAGGTATGAGGTTAGTTTGTGAAAATCCCCCTAGTGTCTCCTGAATGAACTTTGATTGCTCAGTCTGAAAAATAAAAAGAAGTGGAGTGTTTTATCACTTCGTGGTATGACATGATGTGCCAAATTAAAAATAATAATAAAAAAGATTTGGACTTGTCAGCATCTTCTTTGTTAATGTTCATTCAAATTATTTTAAATTATTTGGTCCAATCCTAATTTTCTCTATGCTTGAGTAAAATTAATGGCAAAATCACAGATATTCAATGCAAGAATGAATTATATACATGTTATTTATCTGGAGTTAAAGTATAATTCTTTCCTTGTGAACTGGAAGCAAAAAGAAGCATGGGAGTACCGTGAAGAAATTTTTTCATCTGAATTATTATATTTTCATTAACTGTGTTATAATGTTATTAATGTGTTATTAATGTGTTAAATGTGTTACAATAATATAATATTATTGTATGTTCACCTGTCAAGGGAAGTGAGGTGGGTTTTTTTTTTGTGTTTATCTACAGAATAAAAAGGTCTCATATATATATATAGTTTGATTTTAAAACTATCCACTATCTGATCAGAGTCAGAGCAAAAAAAATGCTCTACATCCCAACAGATAGACCATTAGACAAAAACTCCAAGAATTAGGTTCTGTCCTAATCTCTTTAAATGATTTTAAGATCTTTTGTGATCCCCTGATTCAAAGCTGTACCAGAGCTAAGAAAGTTTATAATTTGGAAAGATGTGGTGCCTGGCTCTCTTTGTTGCTTTATGCATGCCCAGATACCTTTTTTCCCCATTTTTAGACCATGAACTATTTACTAGCACTTCCATATTTGTGTGCTTCTCAAAAGAATCCTGTACAGTGGAACATTTATTCTCTCACAAATTAGAATTTTAAGGTGGTGGTACTTGAATAAAAGCTTCAAAAGAGCCCTCAGGTTTATTTCCTGCAGCAAAAACTCCTATCTTGTTTTTGTAAATTAATAGCTATCAAACAATGTTTGGTTTCACACACAGGCTGCAAGGAAACTGACAGATTATCCCAAACACATTAGAATGCCAATAAAATTCATTAAGAGCATATTTCTGTTGAGGATATATTTATTACAGCATTGTTCAATCACAAGCTTTAAAAGATGCCTCAGAATGTTGAAATCTGCAGCTTTTTCCTTGATCTTCTGAGGTGTCTTAACAGACTAAATAACGGAAGGGACTAGTCATCATTATCTCTGTGGCTGTATCTGAAGATCTTCCTGAAATGTGAACATAAGTTTTCTGCTCTTTCCTCCCTGCTGTGTTGATTTCTATTGCTGCCTTTTTCCTCTCACCTGTCTTCAATCTTTTTCATTTTACTTTCCATCTATTAAGAGCCTGACTTAGCAAAGCAGCTGGTGGAACATAGCTGGGACCAATTTGGCACGCTAAAAGCAGTACTATGTTCAGTGTTTTCTTCTAACAACTTAATTGCAGGAAAGTGAGAAAGTGAGGGTTTTTTTTGTTTGTTTTGGTTGGTTGGTTGTTTTTTCTTTTTTTTCCTTTTTTTTTTCCCTTTCCCTTTTTTCTTTGTTCAAATATGCAGAGTATGTGACTGTTAATACTCATTTTGTTGATCCCAAAAGAAGCTGGCTAAACCATACCTAAGAGCTTGGAGGTAATACCTGAAATCGATTTTCATACACTTTTTCACAACATTTTCAATAACATTCTCTGTTAGAATTTAGAAATAATAGTTCCTGGGGGGCTCTGCCCCTCATTCATAGACAGACATTATAATTAACAAAATTATAAAGCAGTTCTTTAAAACAATATATTTTCAGTTTTCCAGTTTCAGTTATTTTTCTATATGAATATTTCCTGTTGTCTCTTATTTCATTGCATGTGTAATTAATGTTAACAGTGAATTCTTGTTTGGTAATGTACAACTAGCAAATATCCTACAGCAGAAATACAGATCAAAATTACTGTCGATAACAGAGGGAGGGAAAACAGCTCAATTACCTTTAAAATCTTCCTTGCTTATCCAAGCAGAACCCTAACACTCTAGAAGCTTTTATTCTCTAGCAGCAAGGAAATTTTTCTCCTTTTCTCACATCTAGTACTAACTATAGCAGTCTTCCTATAATTAGACCATTCAATAACCTCATCTAGCATATGACACCACAAAAGGTGGTGGCTCTGGAAACAGGGAGTCCGGTGAAAACGAACAGCAACAAAATATCATCCTGGGAAACAAAGCTGAGACTTGTTGACTAGAAATACAGGCCTGATTCTTATAGATGTATGCGCTATGCAGGATAAAAAAATTTAAAAAAAATAAAAATAAAAAAATATTATTTTCAATTCAACAGCAAGAAATGCATTTTTGAATAATTCAGATATTAAATGGGATCTTAATAGAATACTTTAGACAATTGTATTTAAGATATATGCTTACATTGACATTATAAACTATCACTTATCAGGAAAACTTTTTTTTTTTTCCTGGAAAGATGCAAATCTTACCTAATACAATGCTTTTAAAGGCCTTAAAATATCGTTCATTCATTAATGAAAAAATTCTAGATCCTGTCCTTCCAAACAGCTACTAACCTAAATGAAATGCAATAGCACAAAATGACTTAGAAGTGTACTCATGTGAACTACCTATCTATCTATAATATTGGTTTGATGCTGAGGAAAGGTGATCTCTAGTCTCAGAATGGCAAAAGACTATTCTGAGGAAGAAGAGATCATATCTTTTGTGTTTACATGCTTTGTTCCTAGTTCATTGATGCTATGGTCATGATAAGGTTCTTTGGACTTTGAAATGCTGAATTCTGCCACTAATTTTATGTGCTTTTAAAGGATGGGGTAGGGTGAAACCTGTACATGTTTGTGAACGATTTGTAGCGATTGCACAACAGGATTCTGACACTTGGCTCTAGCTCCAATTAAATCTGCTATATAAAACGACTATATTCACAGAATCACAGAATGTTAGGGGTTGAAAGGGACCTCCAACGATCATCGAGTCCAACCCCCCTGCCAGAGATATTACAACAATAATAACTGGGAAAAGAGGCAGCAAACACTTTGTTTTTTACCACCCTACATTCAGGAAAAAGCTTCCTATCCTGTCCCTCATGTTCGGAACAGACGATTGGTGCTCATCAGTATTGAACCTTGGTGATATAGTAGGCTATGCCTTGGATAAAGCAGTGAGTTGTCTCTGTTAGAGGTTTTAGTGTCAATTAGGAGAGATTACACCTAGATGTTCTGTGTTCCTTTTCACCCTTCATCCTGGTTGAGTCCTGGTGCTGAAGGCAGAGATTGTAAGCTTTGCATAATAATTTGAGTTTTTATGATTAAGGTCATTCTTTACGTTTGTTTAAAAGCCAGATCAAACCAAAGCAAACCAAACCCAGCAGAAGAACACACACCCACTCCCACCCCCACCCCCCACCCTCACACCCCAGAGCATATCTTCAAGCCTTAGAATTAAAGTTTAGTCAAATAATTTCCATAAACCATTCCTACGTCTTGACAACTAGTAAGTCTCTGCTATTCAATACTTGTACTGTATGTGGGTGTTCCTGAAAATCCTGACTTATGGAGGAAGTTAAGGCAAACCTTCATTGCATTTGACAACTCTCCATTGCACCAACTGTATTTCAGCAGTGTTTTATTTGTGGATGATAGGGTTTAAGCTAAAAACAAGATGTGCCAAAAAAAAAAGACCACAGAATAAAAACAAAATGACTAATAAAATAATGCCTAAAGAACTCTCAACATGGATTAGAACTGATTTTGGTTTTGGGTGTAAAACTTTTTTCACCAGGGAAGTAGAAGAAAAAGTGTCTGTCTCAAAAGAGAAATTGAAGAGTCAATGCAGAGAATAAGAGAACAGGAAGCTGTGAGTATGTATGTTGAGAAGCAAACAAAAAGGTCAAATACATGAATAGAACCTATACAGAATTAACCAAGTTCACAGTCAAGTTATATATAGGAAAGAGGGTAGAAGTGAAATCAGAGAGAAAAAAAAATATTGCTTAGAAGATCAAAAGATGTATTTTTGTACAGGGAGTGATTAAAATGAGGAAAACCAAAGAGTATTAGAGTGGAGGTGATAATTAGAACAGGCTGTTCATTTTTCCATTAACTCACATAACTCACATACCAGAGCTGTCCTGATTCACAAGTTTATGAATTTTTAGACTTTTAACCCAGATTCTTCATAGCCAATTTACTCACATTTCATCTAGAAGCCATTAGTAGACTCCACAGGTAGAAGTGCTTTGTGGCTGCTATATGATATTGCTTTTACATGTTTGAAAAAGATACAGCTTTTCATCATTTTTGGTTCTTGGCATCACCGAGTTATATATATAACACAAAGGTGCATTTATCTAAACAATGAAATTCCTGCTGACAGTGAAATTAGTATTCATTTATTGTAGCTGAAGAAGCTATAATAGGTTTCCCTGGTGAAAACAAATAAAGAATTCTTAAAAGAAATTGTTTGCGCTCTTTGTTGTATCACAAAACCACATGGCTCCATATAATAGTTCTATGGGGGATTTAGGGATGGTGGTGTTCTAACAGGACTAATTAATCTAGATTAAGAGTTGTGGAAAGAATGATACATTTTTATATTGATGCACTATGTGCTAGAGAGGTTAGATGAATGGTTTCAGGGGGAAAAAAAAAAAAGGAAGAAAAGGAAATAAACTTAAATATTTCACTATTAATCCTGTAAAGTTACTGTAATTTATTTCAGCACTCACCCTTTTCTAAAACTGTTAAAAACTTCAGGTGGCTGATTCAAGTTTCAGTCAGTCTTCAGTCCATCATTGTACTAAAAAGATATAAACTTGAGGACAAGTAAAAAGTAAATGAATCAACAAATAAAAGACAATCCATAATTCTTTTTCATTTTGGTTCTTCTGTTTACCAAACAAAGCAATAATTAATACAGTCTTGAATATGTGGACTGTTAAGGAGGTTAGGAAGGGATATTAGGTTGCATCCTCCATGTTCCTTAGTCCATGGTAAGAAGAGAGCTGCAAATATTCCCTCACCAGTGCCAGGGAGATCACTCCAGGTCCTTTCTCATGACAGGAACAAGCCAGACAAAAGCAGAAAAAAAGGTCCAAACTATTGTGGTCAAAAACAGAACACTTTAGAAGTACCCCTGAATGCCACTGTTTACATAATTTGCTTCACTTTAAGATTTCATTTCTCTTGCTTTCCCCTCCCAAGTTCTTCTCTAGTTATGACCCTTTGCCCTTCTCAAATAAATAAATAAATAAAAATTTTAAAAAAGAAAAAAATTAAAAAAAAAAATAAACAAAAAAAAACTGCTCGTGGTTGTTCTTAACCCATTGGCCTCCCTCTGCTGCCATGATACTCCTCTTTTGGTATTTATGATAGGATTATCATGGTAATCCCTCTTCAGTCAGCGAGCCACAAAGTCGCTATTTTTCTTTTTTTAATCTACAAGATATTTTTCACACCATTGTCTTGTTAGCATAGTCATAAATCAGGGTTAACTATTTGCTGAGACACTACTTTCTCATTGATTTAAGGAATGTTCAGTACTGTCTTGTGTTGCTGTCTTATTAATATAACTATATAGCCATCTGTCTGTAAAGCTCAGCAGTAACAGCTTTCATTTCCAAATATATACCTTACCTCTTTGAGCAGAAAAGACCTCTGTAGGTCCTTTCCAAAGTGTGGGATTCATTACAAATACTTTGGCTAATTTAAAAGGGGAGCACACGCTTGATCCATTGATCTGCTACAATGAATGTGCAGATTCTTGGAGCAAGCTAAGCTAAAAACCAAAGGGAAGAAAGAGAATTATGTTTTTAACCTCAGTAGTTAGCTACTAACCTGGACCCATTTTGTTTGCAGAACTGGAGTGTGTCTGTATGTGTGTGCACATGCATATGGGTGTACATGCAAATCTCATCCTACTCATTCTTTCACCACACTTGTAGGACCAATTCAAAGCTAAATACTGAAAAACTAAACAATATTTAAAGAATTTGTGAAGGTAATTCTAAAAGCTGCTAGCGAAAACAGACATTGTCTTAAAACTTTTAGCAAGGAGCCAGTGGAGGTCTATAGGTCAAAGGAACTGATTTTTTTCTCTATAGGTATGACACTACTTCAACTTTGTCTGAATTAAAACATAGCTACAAGATTTTATTAAGTTTTTCCTTGGTGAAAATTTGATTTTTAACTAGATTCAGTTCAATCTGATAAACATAATCAATTATAATGCAGAATACTTTCACAAGGAAGCAATAAAGCATAGCATACTGAAAACTATAAAACTGTTTTGTGGCTTTGTTTTTGTTTGTTCTTTAGCCTTAAAAATCTATCTTCCTCTTAGTGTAAAAAACAAACAAACAAAACAAAACAACAACAACAACAAAAAAACCCCACACAGTATAAATTATAATGTTCCTGAAAATATTTTGATTTTTCTTCCCAAATGTTTTAAGATCAGCATGAAATCTACACTTCCATCCCCTACCATTCTATGAGTGTGTAATTCCTTGAGCACGTTATCGACACCTACAGAGAGGAATGTTGATGCCAGATCCTCTGAGTCTCTGAGTACTGGACTTCCTGTTTGCCTGCACTGGAATACACAAGTTGTTCACTCTGCTTGCCTCCTTTTAGAAGGCAAGCCCCAAAAAACAACTTTTCTCTTGCCTTTATCATAGTGAGCTGCCAGACTCCAGTCACGATGTGAGTTATGCCATCTGCCTGCTTAATTCAGGAATCATGCTGGTTATTGCATCCCAGGTCAAAGAACTGATAAACAGTTCAGACCATACATTATCTTCACTTGACAAAATCTTTTGCCCTTCGTGTCCACAGAGAAGAGTGCTGCAGTAACTACATATGACATCGTGCATGAGACTTCACTCTATCTAGCTTTAGCTGTCTAAAATCAGGTGACTAATCCATATCATCTTCTAGTATCCCTCTAGGCACTTAAAGGTGATTCACCCCATCCAACAATACATGTCCAAGACAGCAAGGATGAACTGTCAGTTAGAGGGCCTTTCTCTCTCCACTTACAGTCATGGAAGCCTGGCTTCCCTAAAATATGTTTTAGGTAATTTTAGATGGAGCTAATAAGATAAATCCACTCCCATGGCAGAAAAATATGAGCATAACCTCATGAATATAAATAACATTTAAAGTAATTCTTGGAGTTTTGATTTCAAAATAACCAATTTATTACATATTATAATGTATTTTATTTTCTGTTCAGTTTTTAACAGGTCATCAGCAATATCCACAAGTCACACTGGTCAGCGTAGCTGTAACAGACGAGACTGTTTTTTATT
>NW_008587391.1:0-56690 GCF_000691845.1 Merops nubicus | reverse complement strand
GTGGCTGGGGGTCTTTGCAGGGAAGACGGATCTCATGTATGAGAAAAAAAACCAAACAATTCTACAAATATAGATGATGTAATATAACTTACAATTATGATTTGGGAAAAAAAAAAACCAACCTAATAAATACTCTGAATGATTTGCATAACCACATCACCTATTCTTGTCACCAAATACATGGTAAGAACAATTTTGAGGGGGATCTACTATGTTAAGGAAAGTCCACAAAACCAAATAAAACACATAACAAATGTAAGCAAGAAAATTTGGCCCATAGTGTCATAAAAATCTGTATCTACTATATTAATTTCTAGGTTTTCAAAATTGTCTGAAAATGGTTACAATAGTTATCTTTGAAATTATAAAATGCTTCTAAAATGCTTATTAAATAATGTAAAATATATTATAAGATGTTTTCTGCTGCTCAGAATGTCTATTACAGTGCAGCTTCCTCGTGAATAGTTTAAGAAGTCCTGTTCCCTGGTCCTATTCTGCAGATGGATTAGTGTACAACTCGTTAATTTTTCTGTAGACATGTGCAATATCTGAATAAAAATTTACTTTTTGTCTGACATTCCCAAACACATAAATAGGTGACAGAAAATAAGGGTGCAAATACAGATGAAAAAAAAATTCCATTGATAAACAAAAAAATGAAAGAAAAGAAAATATTTTGAAGCAGTTGCTTATGTCTAGAAAGGATTCCCAGAATATACTGGAGATTAACACATCCAGATCAAAAATGCTAGACAGCATGATGAATTTTCACAAGGATTTAAAAAACTATTGATGTGGCTGGACTATATTGTTCTATGGTATAAATCAATTAATAGAGGTCTGGGTAAATAAGTCAAGGCTATATCTGATGACACAAGATGTACATAGTTAACTACGGCAAAGAGCAATGAAGAAGCCCAGACATAAATTGAATATGCAGTGTTAGCCTGAAGCAAAAATTGGAACTAAGCTAGTTATATTTTCCTGTTCTTGCAAAAACTAGAATATACTGACAAAGCACAATTCTGCCTTCATAGTATCCATAACATCAGTCTTCTTATTTAACTTTAAACAGCAAACACACAATTTCAAAGAGAGCATAATGAACCTTGGGGTCTCCACCAACCAGAACTTTATAACCTTTAGTAAAGTCTTTCTTAGGCTGATTTTGCTCCTGCACTAAGTATGGAGAGCACACATTAGCACCACATCTGACATCATAACACAACAAAACAGGGGGAGACAGCACACAGGGAATGTGAAGTTCACTGCACCTGCCTAGTAGTCCTAAGTAGAACTTCCTAGCAAAAAAAAAAAAAAAGAAAGATATGGTCTCTATTAATGAACAACATCAGTAACTCTCCAGTCTGCCTGAAATAATAATGAACAACCACTAAATTGGAATATTCTTTCTTCCCTTTCAAATGTTACACTGGAAGAGATGTAAAATATGTACTATGGTGTTTTCTACTGGATTGAATAAGTACACATGCTTTTATTTCTTAGAGTTAATAAAGAGTATGAAAAAAATAGACAAAAGAGAAACCGAGCAGTACAGTCTCTGTCATTCAGTACTGATGCCTTCTGTTCATTCACTGAGTCACTCCACATTACCTATCATCACAGAGCACGAATACTCAGTGAGGTCAGAAAAATACATGTGGTCAACACAGTTCCATACAGATATATGTACTCCTTTACAAAGATCAATGAGCAAGGTTGTTACCAGGTACTTAAACTCTAAGACATTGGAAGAATAATTTCAATAAACATACCATTGTGTTCCCTGAAAAACCATAAAGCTAAAACAGAAGTGACAAATCTTCAGTAAAGATTTTGATAGTGCCTTACTCGGGCACAGCTGACACTGTGATTTTATCCACAACCCCCCCCACATTCTCTAAATACAGAATTTAACATTTCACAGCAAAATACCTTTGATTTTGAATACTCATAGCAATCTAGTTCTCTGTCATTGTCAAAAGAAAGAAAACTCTTCTATACAGGTCTCCAGGTAAAATTATACATAATAACTCCACAATGTGTAAAAATTGCCTTCTGAAACCAAACCAAACAAAGGGTGAGAGCTTACTGCACTTGCAATATTCTTACTCAGAATATGAATCATAGACTAATCATAAAATAGGAGGTATCTCATCACTTGCAATTAATTCTACAGATTCTGTAAAAGTAAATACATATTTCTGATTTTGATAAAACTATTGTCATGCTATATATGCTATTCTAATACATTACTTTTTCTGTCATGCTCTTGTTTCACAAACTTGTCACATGATTTGTAGTCCCACACATGAATATTCCCCAAGTCCTGACTGGCTGATGCTGACCTGACTGGTTGCTGCACAGTGCTAAAACCATATTCCAGAGCTCCTAAGGCAGTGCCAGAATTGTGGTAACTGTGTATTTCAGAGGTTCCACATGCAGAGAGAATAGGGATGTGATGAGACAACAACAGATCCACAAAGAGGCATTAACAGCTTCTGGGACAGCAAAACTTAGGTACCATGGAGTGTTCAGTCTGTACAATTCCATTGCCATTCTAGTAAAAAAAGTGTAATTTCTCAGAAGGGGAGAATTAGCTGATTATGATTCTTAGAAATTGTCATTCTTCTTCAGTTGTAGAAAGCTGTACTTGGGATGAGGTGGATGGTGTGATTAGTGGTTGAATGCTTTTATGAACTATTTCTCCAGCTCCCACTGAGGAACTGTAGCACCAAATAAGATGAAACTGTATGGCTGCCAAAATGTGCACTTTGAGTTGTCTGAAAGCAGCAGTGAAGGTGAAAACAGATGCAGAGATTGGTGACTCATTTGTAGCTGGATTTTGGTAATATTACTTGGGTGGTTAGAGCAGCTGTGATTTTATGTTAATTATCTTCCCTCCTACAGAGTTTACAATTTGGCTGACACAGTCCTCCTTCATCCCTTGAAGCCCAAGTGCAAGACTGCAAGGAAAAAAAATCTAGACAAGCTGAAATACCTTTATTACTTTTTCTTCTAATGCTTAAAGCTTATTTGTGATTTAAGTGCCATTACTGTCCATAGTTACACCACTGCAGGTCATTTTTGCCTGTCACATATTTACCAAATACTTATTCTGACCGCTTGTGTACTTCAGTGCTGTTTTGGATGTGTGTTGCATGTGTTAATAACAGAAAAGATGAAGAAATAGTAGCCTGTTATTGTAAGAACAGACACCTTGAGTAAAAACTGAAGGGCTTTTTCAAGTTCCTCCAAAGGAGCTGCTGTAGATGTACATGGTAGAAGATCCTCACACTGGTGGGGGAAGGATAAGGGGAAAAAAAAAAAAAACAAACAAAAAAAAACACAAACCAACCAAAAAACGTGGTTTAATTTTATACCTAGCTCTTTCTTGTATCAAAAACTGTCAATGCATTATATTGTCTTGGCCATGTTCCAAGTACACATCACTGAATTTTCAAGGAGAACACAAATATTGATTAACAGAATCATCTTTGTAATTCCATGAATAACAATTTTTTTTCTGAAGCTTTCTGATTTTGGGTTGTGCTGATATCCATGAGAGGAAAACTTCAGATCACATACTTTAGGCTGCTGTCTCTGATATGTGAGATTTAAGCAGATCATAACGGATCATGTAACTGTTCCTTGAAGTAGCATGAAAGATAAGAACTTCTGCAACCTGACATGCTGATACTAAACCATGATAAAATTCCAGAAGTCCATTAAATGCAAGTGACCAGCAATTCCTAGTCTGAAAATCTACCTTTGGTGATGAGAAAGGGCTGTTAGTCACAACAGCCATCATCGTGTAGAAGCTGATGGAAGCTCCCTTCTGGATTATGGATGGTATATTCACAATATTTCCCATTCTCTTCAGGTAAATGTATTCTATCCATGCACCTGTTGGAGACAGCAGAAAATTCCAGAGTATTGCTACGTGAATATGCCTTAATGTCCAGTGAATCAGAAAAATGCTACAGCAGTGTCTTGGACTTCAGGGATTTTTATAGAAGACATAGTGATTCTTTTAGAACTGCAGCTCATTAAATATATATGTCAACACGCTGCAAACTCCTGGATTTGTTAGGAATTTGTTTTTCCACAAGGAAGGAATTATTGAAGAATCTATTGTTTGTAGATCTACAGTGTAACCCCAGGGAAATCACAAAAAAAACCCTAATCTTGAAGAAAAAAATATAGTTGTTTTGATTTTCTGTTTATCTGTAGACAATAGCAGTTACTTTTAAAGAATTCAGACTGAAAATATTAGCAGGTTCTATGCAGGTTGTTAACAGCATGTACAATCTCAGGAAAAAATGTATTCTTGAAAGCTTCATATCACTTCTAGGATTTATGAACTGATATTTGATTGATTCATGCTGGCATTTCTTTCAAACTTAAGTTGTTATGTAATGAGATGACATGGGATATCCAATACAACAAAACCACATACTAAGACATGAAATAGAAAACTGAACTTCTTTACTTGATTAGTTTTCACTTCACAAAAGATTATAAAAGGAAAATAACGAAGAAAGAAAACATAATTATCAGCTATTCATGATTACTTCTGCCAAAGATACAAATCGCAAGAATGAAATGGTTGATGATTATCCATGACAAAAGTATCAGCATCATATGAAAATAGCTTGTAGAGGAAAATAAGCCATTAGTGTTGGCCATAAAAAATAACAATAGTAGCCACAAGTGAGTGTTTATAACAGAAACATTACAACTGCAATAATTGCACAGGTACTTTGCAAATAGAAATTCTGATACACTCATAAATACTGTAATTAATGGCTTTTGTTCTAAGAATTTTCCTGATGTGCATATAGTCTGCTGCTGTGATGTCATGAACATAGGTGACTCAGATTCAGACCAACAAAATTCTCAGAAATAAGACCGTTAGGTATAACATTCTTAGTCAATACAGGCCTCACACAAAACTGCCACTACAAATAATGGTTTTACTATAAAATTGTGTCCTACTTTAGACAATCAAATCTTATTATAGCTTGATACTTTGGATAAATGAGAACGAGACACAGGTGATTATAATCCAGCTTTGTTAATCTTCAAAATGTTTGTGAAGTATAACTTCAGCACAAATCCGAGTCACAAGGTCTTCCTGCAAAGGATAACTACTCATGTGTACAGTATCAGTAGCAACAAGTGTGCTTGTTCTGACCAGGAACTTCAACCTGGTCCTGTTTCTGCTTGGGTCAGTTCAAATCTGAAGTTAGTATTACTTCAGCTGTAGAAATAACTAGTACTGTGTCATCACACTACACCAAACTGCCCACACTGAGTGAGTTACAGAACTGAAAGAAGCAGGAAACATCAAGCACTCAGATCCCAGTTTCCCTTCAGACAGGAACTGTAGCCAAGTAACATACTTCTCCTATACCTAGTAAAAGCTCTGCACTGTTCCAGTGGTTGCCTTGTTCTGAGGTGATTTCAGCTTTACGACTGCAAGTCCCTAGTAATCAGGTAAGTACCCAAACTAGTTTCCACTTAGCTCTGTGCTACATGTCATGCATGGCAAAGGTCTAAGTAACAAATCTTTATCTCTTTACCTTTATCAAGCTCTTCATCTTAATTGGGACTGCAAGAAGCAGTTCTGCAACTTCAATAACTAACAGGTGAAAACAGTAAAAAAGGAAAAAAAAAAGAATAATGAAAAAAGAAAAAAAGAAAAAAGAAAAAAAGAAAAAAGACAAAAGAAAAAAGACAAAAGACAAAAAGAAAAAAGAAAAAAGAAACTAAACAAACCTATAGCTGAAAACCCATGAAGACAAAACATGTCTAGCTGCAGTACAAAACGGACAAAAATAACTTAAAGTTGCCCCAAGGCAGAGAAGGAAGCACGGTTTAGGTTAGGCTTCGTTTTAAGGTGGTGGGGTGGGATGTTATCTTTTGTATCTTCCCCTGAAGAAAAATTTAAGATGCTGATGAATTGTCAGCTCTTGATCCCATTTCTTTCTTTATTTATTTATTTTTATGAAAATAAGCACTGTCAGCCTTGGGTCTCAAGGGAATATTGGAAGGATGACTATAAGAATGAAAAACAAATCTAGGAAGCTTTTGTATAACAATTTTAACTGTAACTTTTTTTTCCTTCCTCCTGTACTACTTAGGTAATTTGGATTAAAGCGTCCATATTATTGTAACTAGACTAAGAATAACTTTGTTTAAACTGGTAAAACATTACTTGGACTGATAAATTCTTGGATAGATATGGTTTCTCTGCACCTCTTATTAACAAAACTCCTCTGTAAGAATATACAATAACCTTCCAAAAAACTACTCTGAGAAACTCAAACTGAGCTTATGGTATTTATATATACATTCATTTCATTTTCACAGAATTCAGGTTCAAATCATGACACAGTTTAGCTTAAGTTGCAAGAATAGCTGATGTGGTGAAGGTGTGCATTTATAACAGAACAGCACAACATGTGCTTTCTTTGGGAAAAAGAAAGAAAAAGAAATTGCAATTTATGTTTCTCTTACTGCGTTGCTCAGTAGTTGTATGCAGCCTGAGATCCTTTCCACTATTTTTTTTTTTTAAAGGTGATGTGTATTTAATTAAAATGACTGTAGCTAGAGGGCAGATAGGAAGTCTTTCTGGAAACTGGGATGAGGTGGAGCCCTGCAGGGGTATATATAACCAAATGGCTTCCTTAGAGGAAAGAAAGGCACAGAAAGCCAGAAATGCATAATTTGATCATGAGGAGCAGTGGAATTGTCTGCAGGAGGACACAGATCCAGATTTCACAGATTAAAAACTCTTCACTCACAAACCCAACTAATTCTGTAGGGTTCTTTGTAATCAACCTGGAATCAGCCCGGAAAGGATTAATGTTAACAAGGGGCTGCAGCTGGGCGGGGCCACAGCCAGGATAAACAACTGACCCAGACAATGGGGTATCTGGTGCCATGCTGATGTCCTGCCCTCCGTATAAGGGCAGGGTCTGGTACCTCAGTGAGTGCTGTTAGCTTGTGGCTGGAGCAGGGAGAGCTGTGTTTTGGGGTTTATTATCAGTTGCTTTATATATTATCGTTGTGGTATTATTGTTATTATTGTTGTCTCTCTTCTGTTTGTGGTGTTCTATTAAACTGAACTTTCTCAACCCATGGGCTTTTTGTTTTCTCTTCTTCCCAATCCTCCTCTGCTAACACGTGTTGGGGGCAGGGAGGGGAACAGGAAGAAATGGGCAGCGGCTGCTGGTGTTTAGTTGCCAGCTGAGGCTAAACCAGGACAGTAGCTGAAGAAACAACAGGAAATTATTGCAATCATAAACTAAATAGGCAAAGCAAGCCAACCTGGACATATCAGGAAGAGCACAGAAGTATTTGGCTTCAAGTTATTTTATTTAATTGGTTTATTCCAACAGACTTTCTGTATCTGCATGTCTAAATTTATATATATACATGGATATAAGTAAAAGATGATGCTGACCATGTGACTTAAATTGGGTGGAAACTATTACGGAAAAAATGTGCTACTACAAGAGTTTGAAACAAGTCAGAAAGCAGACATGCAGCATGGCAGCATAAAACCCTGTGTGTCATTCTGCTAGGGAAGGCATCATTGAGGAACAAAACCCTAAAGCAAATGTACAGCTTATTTTCAATTACTCAACTGCACCAGTCAGGAAACTCAAGGAGTATAGGTATCATTAAATTAAATTATCAGAAGTTATGCATAGTACATTACTGAAGAAACATCTGTAACAACACAGAATGTGAAGAGGCCGTGTAGATAAAGTAATCACAGCTAAAAAAAATTTGTCACAGTTCTAGGATTCTCAGGTATGCAGGCAAACTGGGAGGGAAGGGGAAAGCCTATCCATCTCTGGGTGTGGAAGGAGAAGAAAAAAGAGTGAAAAAATGAGTGTGAAGATAAAAAACTCTGCAGACACCAAGGTCAGTAGAGAAGGAAGGGGAGGAGAGATTGCCTTGCATCATGTGAAGAAGATCATGGTGAGGCAGGCTGTCCCCCTGCAGACCACGGAGGTCCGCAGTGGAGTGGATATCCACACTACAGTGCCCAAAGACCCCACCCACATCGCTGCATGTGGACATGCCCTGGAGAAATCTTCAGCCCATGGAGAGCCCTATCCAAAGCAGGTTCTTGGCAGGACCTGTGGCCTATGGAGGACCCACACTAGAGGAGTCTGTTCTTCTGAAGGACTGTATGTGGTGGAAAATATGCGTGCTGGAGCAGTTCTTGGAAGAACAACATCATGGTGGAAGGAGCTACATTTGTGCACAGGAGACTATGGGAAGCAAATGGCCTCTTGGTGGACTGTTGGTAGGGCTAAGAGTTTTCTTCCTCTTTTGTACAGCTATTATGTCCCCGTGTCTTAGCCAAGAAATAAAGTTACCAATAAAATTTCCAAAAAACACATTTGCTGAAGGTCTGTCATGAGCAAACACCCTTCCCCCACCCCCCATGTTATTTAGTATTTTAGAATTTGCTACAAGATGAATGATGCACGTGTAATGTTTTTTAATGACACAAATTAATGTTAACAAATATGATGGTAAAGGTAATGAAGACCAAAGGACTAATCTGTTTATATAAATCCATGCATTTTCATACAAAATTTGCAAAGATTTTTTAACATAATTAGGGCATATTTGATAAATACAATGACCTGTAACTTCAGAAATTCTTAAATAATATCTATGAATCTTAAATAATATCTATGAATCTTAAAGGTCTTAAATGTCTTAATTTTAAATGCCTACAATATTGCTTTTGTGAAAGATAGTGATACTTTATCTCAATAGAGATTACTGTAGTTTTGGTATTACTGAAATCCCTTTGAATCTGTGATAAGGAAGTACTGAAAACTGCTGTCTCAATAACATTGCGTGTTCCATACTATAAATATTATGGGATTTTTTTTGTTCTTGCATTTAAAACCTCTAAAGGAATTCATTGCAGTTTGTGATGATGTTCTATACTTATTTTCACATCTTCTAATTGAAAACAGAAAATACATTTTGATCAACAGCCCATAGCTCGAAATGAGGCTTCTGTAATGTGCTGGCAAAATGGTATTTATTCCGTTTGGAACTCTAAATATTCACAAAACTGTATTCTTAACACAGTTTAAAATTTGCATCTTAATGCAAATTTCCACATTAAATATTCACTTTCGTATACTAACTTAAGAAGAGGAATATTTATATCGTACTGTGTTAATTCAACTTTTACCAAGTAATATAAGCCCGAGGGCTTTGACATTACATATCAGCTACCTGTATGATACAATAAAGCATGTTAGAAGATTAGATTGCTGTAAGGTAAAGATTATCGTGTTATTAATTCATCAGCCTTTAGCATAAATGTCACAGCTTGATTTGTACAAGCAGAAATTTATAGAAAGACAAAAAAACATTTTGTTGTTGATAACACTCTATATGTTATTGCAAAATTTATAAATTTTAGTAATAGGTTGAACCCATGCATAGATGTGACTTACTCTGACTACGAATTGGAGCTCAGACCCTATGATTCACTTATGCAGTCCTAGGAAATATTGTTTGCTGAAGTTCAGAAGCTGTCATTAAGGGATGGTGCAAACATTCTTTTCCCAAAGCATAGAAGTAAGACTCTTGCATTATGCTTTAGGTTAAGTTGCACAGCCTCTTAACTATCACATATAGACATACACTTGTCCATCAGCGTTGTCATGTCAAACTGCTACAGCTTGACTGCATTTGACATCTGAGACCTGGTATTAATAGGAAAATAGTGTATGACTAGGTTCACACAGGGAGATAGTGCAGTGAATATCTGAGAGGCAAATGTGGACGTTTTGAACAGCATACTAAGGACATTAATAAATTAAGAATTAATTATTACACAGAGTTTAGATAATTCGTTAAAAAACCTAAATAGATTGAAAAATAGAATCCAGGCCACTCGCTTTCATCTCAGTTTTGCCAAAAGTCTAATAATTTTTTTTTTTTTTAATTATATGCAAGGGTATTCAAATTTTCAGATCAGGAAAAAAAATTTAATAATGTAAAATACATTTTTCCAGCATCACACTACTGACTGTGCCATTCATTGTGCTCATTTATGATGTGTTTCCATGGTACATAGAAAATGCAGTGTTTCAGAATGTCCTATAGTACATCAGTGAACTTTACCAAATGACTCCAGACTGTAACGTGTGGCTGTATCATTTAACGTATAATCACATGCAAGATTTTTGTTGCATCAAAGTAACAGCTGTTATCAAGTAACACAACTGATAGTTAGGCAGAAGCTCATTAACTGATCTTTTGCGTAGTGAAAGAAATGAAGGAATATTCAAGTCCAAGCTGCACCAGTATCATAGGAAATGTTGGTCCATAAAAAGTTCCCTGATAATTTCAGTCATCATTAGTCTAACAGACAGAATATTATCACTGATGACTAAATGGAAAATGCTAGCATTGGAAGGGAAAGAAATGTAATTTCCAAGCCTGTATGGCTTTATTTCATCCAGCAAATGCAGCACCATAATCCACATAAAGTACCCAAAAATAGCTACTTGGTGCATAGGTAGTACATAAGCAAATGGATTGAATGGAAGACAGTTTTTAAGTCTCAAATATAAAATAGTATTATCCATTTACAGAATGGATAAGAACTTTGTACTTAATTTAAGGTATGTTAAAGATTTGATTACATTAGTGATGCTCCCAAATAAACATCCTTATTTCCCTAGGTTGTTTAAGCTTTTAATACAGAAGAGGTGTTAAATTTTACATTTTCTTGTCTTTATACCATCTTTAACGAATCAGTAACTTCATATCTGCTTACTTAATTCTTTCCCAGTGGAAAGGACCTTCAAGGTTTTACTGAAAGTAAAAATTTGCAGACATGGGAGAATCCTGATCTAGTGTAATACCAATGCAGTCATCCACACAACACAGATACATAGATGGATCTATGTAAAACCATTTGGGTCTACTTTGAGTGACAGAGCATTTAATTTCTTTCCTAAAAGAGGAACATATATGGAGAATCTGTATATTCTCAACAGTGCTAACATTTAAGACCACCCTCCCTGCTTTCTCCTCTCTCTCAAGTCTATTCATTTACCTTCCCTTTCCAGTCACAATATTCTTACTCTTCTATTTCATAGCCTTATTATGTGAAGCCCACCATGATTCATTTTGGGATTAGAAACAAATTTTTTAAAAAAAAATCTTTGATGCCTGATTGAATTGTATGCTGAGTGACTCAGCTGGATAATCAAATGCAGCTGCAGCTGGCTGCATAAACTGTTCTAGCCTGCATGCCTGTGCTAATACTGCAACAGTAAAAACATTCTATGAGATGCTAAGTAGAAGCTGTTCACACAACATATAGGTAAAACAGGTTTTAACAACTTTCTTCAATGAGGCCAGGAGACTTGCCCCTTACATTTTTCCAACTATTCAAAGGAGAAAAGTTCCTGGGATTAATCAAAAGAGACTGAGATTCGTATAGCTCAGAAAAAGAAAGAAATCTCCTGCAATCAATTAAAATACCCTAGATAGATCTATGTTTCCTCTTTTGGGGTGATTCACATCAAATAAAGACCTGATCTTGATGAGCAAGAATGGAACAGAGCTCTCATTACAATCTCAAAAGAAAAGCAACACAATGTGCTGGCTGTGTAACAGTCCTTCTTTTTGTGCAGTGACAGTAACCTACACAGAGGGTCAAAAAAAAAAAAAAAATAGATCAGATTCTTTTTATTAACATTTGTTAATAGGTGAGTTAACAGATTTGGGGAAAATGTAGAGTTGGCCTTTCAAAGAAAAAGACAAAACAAACCCCAAATTCTTTACCTTTGCCTATTGTCTTACCATGAAAATGACACAAATCTCTAAAACCTTCAAGTAGTTTTGATTTGCATACCAATATAAAGTAAATTCAATCTTAGAAAAGAGTTAAATCATTGGTCTGAGTTCTGCAATATTAAGAAACAATGACACAGGAAATTTCACCGGAACACCCTATTATTATTCCAATGGTAGGTAGAAGGAATGAAGTGGAACTCAAGCTATCTCTGTAGTCTTCATTATAAAGTGAAAAAACAGAGACTGTTTTACTTGTGGTTGTAAAAAGAATAGTATAAAATATTTTAAAGACATTGGTCAGCTTTCATATTTCTGCTAGAATTAGATACTAGGAAAGTAGAGCATGAAACTCTGGCCTCACACTTCTGCAGTATGCGCAGGAACCAATGAAATTTTTGCATCAGAGAACTGGGATACACTCTCCTTCAAGAATGTGCATAGGTATGCATATGCATGTCCAAAATACATTTTATAAGTGATTATGGCAACTCCAACCACTAGCTTTCATTCTGTTCTACAAAAATAAACTCTTCTCCTGCCTCCCCTTTTAATGGGAAAAGGGCCAGGCTTGCTGGATGCACAATGGTCTTTAGGAACATGCCATGTCTAATCATAGACAAAAGGGGCATGGCCAGGTTGACAACTTAGTGATAACGACATGCAGTGCTGGGGTGTTGGCCACTAGAAGGGCAGAGGCAGAGTACACTTGACACTGCAACAGCAGGTGAAGCTCTGGTCTGGGACTAAACCCCCATTTGCATTTTCAGATCTTTAAGGGAATCAAACACCTGTCACTCATAATCATTCATTTAACTCAGACTTACCTGCTCTCAAAGTATTTATGGGTTACAAAGCCATTAAGGGATTAGAGAGGTCATCTAATGTGACCTCCTGGAAAACCACTCATTTAAACTTTCAAGAGAGGTCAGAGGAAGAGAACAAACCCCTTTATTTCAAATTCTTGAGGGAAGATGGACCACACACTGTGTGGTAGGTTTTTTTCAAGGGCTACTTGATAAAAGGAGAGAGGAAAAGGCTTCTTCACTTCTGGTTTAATTCAACTTCAACTTTCAAATACACACTTCTGATGTACTGAAAAGTCTTCATCAAAGCATTATTTTCCTAAGAGATAATTATAGGCCTCTTACTCATTAACATTACCCTCCTTATGCCCAGCAGGGTTATTTCTTTCATCTATGGCTTTGGTGCACTTTTTCCATTCTTTTGGACACAATAATCTAAAATCTCAGAAAAGCCTATGTCCTGGTTATAAGGTCTATCTCATTTGAAATAAAACATTTTGAATCCATGCAAGATAAGAACATTCAGCCTTCTTCATTATCCACATGCATATGCTTGCATTTTAGCAAAATAAATATAACATGATTGAGAAGCTACATACTAAAAGTAATAAAAGTATAATTAAAAAATAAGAACACTTTCTATGTTTTTCATCATCATCGTGGTAATATTGTAGTTAGAGCAGTTCTTCCATCTTCTACAGAAAAATATTCATCCCCTAAAGACATTGTTAGTTCAATTAAAAATGCTGGGTAAAGTGCACTCCATACCAGAAAATGTTTCAAAATCAGTAAAAAATTGAAGATATTAATTCCCTGAATGTCTGATATTTTTTATATTTATGCAAGTATGTCTGGTGATTGGACGTTACTTCAGAAATTAACACATATAAGTAATAATTTCAGTTTAAGACTACGTTACAAACCCGTTTCACGCCTTCCCCCTTCTTCAATTCACCTTCTCCTTCCTTTCTGTTTGCAAAACATTGCTGTATTATTCAACAAATAATCAATAATTTTTTCACTGCCAGTTTTGTTCCCTATTCACCTAACTTGGTAGGAAAGCACAGGCCTAGACTTTGGCACCCGAGAGCTGGAGGACTACAGGGCAAACACAGCAGCATGTTTTATAGCTCAAGAGCATATACAGTATTTCAGAACATTAGTACAACATTCAGCAAAAATGCTCCCATGAGCAATATACATAGAATTCTTTCATTGGCAAGAACAAAAAAAGCCATATAACTGCATTTATTCTCATTCTTTTTATATTCCACATATAGTATGTTAGCACACTAGTAGAAAGTGAATATAGATTTTACTTTGTCAGTATTATTCAGTTGAACCACGGTTCAGAGTATGCTACAGTAACACATCCAGACTGATTAACCACCTGCAGTTTGAATTAAGAAGGTAATAATGTCCTATAGAAGCAATGGAAAAACTTCTGGTTCTAAACCAAACCAACATTTTTTTACCTTGTTTCTGTGATTTCCTCTCATTTGCAGTTCTGGATTTAACAAAGTTATTTTAGGAACTGTCCAAATGTGAAAGGCTACATTTGTAACCTTTGAACTAAATGTAGTCTTTATGAGTCAAAAAGGTGACCTTTGAGTTGAAGTATTTGAAAAGGAGAGAAATTGCTTTTAGTGCAAAAGTATTAAAAAAAAATATTATATAAATACTGATACGCTGTTCCAAAATAGAAATCACAGATCAGGAAAATGGTAGACAGAGCCTCACATGCACTGCCTCAATTCCACAAAAGGTCAAGTCAAAGACCAGACCAGACCAGACATTCTACTTCAGAACACAAATAAAGGAAGTACACAATTTCTTCATATGCAGCAATTCCTTAAACTGACTCACTATATATCTAATTCCCTCAGTGGCATGATTACTATATATGTTTCTCAAATATTTTTTAAGCACAGCTATGAATATGCAAACATCTTCAAGAAGACTGTATTTCTGAATTAGCCAGCCAGAAAAGTATCCCATACCTTAACAAGCACAGAGAAATTCTGTAGTTTACATAAGGAAATTGAGAAGAAAATATTTGTTCAAATAATAAAATTATTTTTAAAGAGAAAAAAAAAAATTAAAAAAACCCAAACACCTTCTGTAGAAACAGTTTGATATCTGCATGGTTAGAAACAACATTACACCATTCCTTTTTGTTTTCACCACTTTATCTAATTACAGCTCTTGTTCCCACAATAACTGACTTCCTTCATTGGCATACTGTAGTCTTTCTCAACTTACTTTTCTAATAAAACATGAAGATGGGAAAACAAATAGGGAAAATAGGCTCAATTTATAGTTACAGACTACTTGCTCTGTGTGAGGAAAAATGTACAAAAATAGAAAAATAGGAAAAAAAATCAGAAGTGGGAAATAAAAATATTCGGAATTTTATTATTTCCAATTTCTATACCTTCCATTGCATTTTGAGAAATATTTGACAGAATCCAAATATAGTCAAGAAGGGCTATGGGCAGACATTATGATCAAGACAAAACCAAAGCCCTTAGTAGGGATTATGTATTAAAAATTTAGGCCTGATGAATTACATGACTTTAATTGATTATTTTTTTTTAAACATCTCTACATCTTACTTACTACCTTGGAAAGTAGCAATTCCTTCAAATTCCTTAAGAATCTAGAATTGCTCTACCTCTAAATTAATTTTCTGCTTACAAAAAGATCAGACAGGCAATATATATTTAAATATTTTAGATATTGAAGGCTGATTTACCTTGTCACCTTCAGAGAAAGTTATTCCATCTATGACCCTTTTCCATGTAATCTCTGGAACAGGTTCTCCTTCTGCTTCACAGATGAGGGTGGCTTTCCCATTCTCAAACGTGGTTTCATTTTTAAGTTGTATTATTTGAGGCTGTACTGTTAAAAATACAAATTACATCATTCATCCTGCACAAAGAATATCATGTCAACATCTATCTTTTAAATAACTTTTTTTTTTTTCTTAAGCACATTCATGGTTTGTTTGTTTGTTGTATTTAGGATTATCTAAAGGTTTAACATTGCGATCCATAACAGCATCCAACTTCCAGATGCACAACAACCATTTCTGCATGTCTGATAAGCTGGACTCCTGGCTCAACACGGCTGACACCCTGCAGGCTGCCTGCTCCCTCACTGGGGTTGTGTGGGATGGATCCTGCCTGACCCTAGGGACCAGCCAGACCTTGCTAGCTTCTGGCACTTCAGGAATGAAGCAAAAATTCAATATCTGACAGAGTTGAGTACAGATAGAGCCAGAATCTTCTCAGAGGTGCTCAGTGACAGGAACAGATGCAATAGTCAGAAATTGAAACACAGGATAGAGGAAAATCCTTTTCATCTCAGAGGGTGACTAAACAGCAGAACAAGCTGCCCAAGAGACTGTGGAGTCTCCACCTTTGAAGATATTCAAAAGTCAGCTAGATGTGGTCCCGAGACACCTACTCTGCCTGACCTTGCTATGAGAAGGGTGTTGGAATAGCTGGTCTCCAGAAATGCCTTCTTGCTTCAGGCATTCTTTGATTCTATGATAATCTGTGTTTTTCTTTAAATATAAATGATTTCAAAAAAATAAAGAACTATTAATATTCTTGGACTTTTATCATAGAATCATACAATGGTTTGGGTTAGAAGGGAATTTTAAAGGTCATCTAGTCCTACACCCCTGCAGTGAGCAGGGACATCTTCAACTAGAATAGGTTGCTCATAGCGCTGAACCACCTGATCTTGAACATTTCCAGGGATGGGGCATCTACAACCTCTCCGGGTAATCTGTTCCAGTGTTTCACCGCCACCAGTGTAAAACATTTCTTCCTTATATCTAGCCTGAATCTACCCTCCTTCACTTCAAAACCATTACCCCTGGTACTATCATATCACTACAGATCCTACTAAAAAGTCTCTCTCCATCTTTCTCACAGGCACCCTTCAAGTAATGAAAGCCTTCAGCAAGGTGAACCCTAAAGCCTTCTCTTCTCCAGGCTGAACCAACCCCAGCTGTCTCAGCCTGTCCTCTTAGGAGTGATGTTCCAGCCCTCTCCTAATTTTTGTGACCCTCCTCTGGACTGCTCCAACAGGTTCATGTCTTCCTTGTGCTGAGGACTCCAGAGCTGGACACAGTACTCCAGGCGAGGTCTCACCAGAGCAGTGAAGCAGAATCACCACCTCCTTTGATTTGCTGGCCATGCTGCTTCTGATGCAGCCCAGGATATAGCTGGGCTGTGAGTGCACATTGCCAGCTCATGTACAGCTTTTCATCCCCCAGTGTGATCAACTCCTTCACAGGGCTGCTCTCAATCCCTTCATGCCCCAGCCTGTGTTCATACTGGAGATTTCCCCGACACAGGTGCAGGACCTTGCACTTATTGAACGTTGTGAAGCTCACTCAGGCCCACTTCTCAAGCTTGTCAAAGTCCCTCTAGATGGCATTCCGCCCCTCAGGTGTCTCATAGTGATGCACCACATCAGATCCCACAGACTTATGCAGAGTGGTGTATGGCCCTCAGGACTTTGCTCCCCTGATCCCTGTCTGGCAGCCCATAGACTAGGGAGGTGTGATGAGAGATGTTGCCCACTGAAGACTGAGGCAAAAAAATTGCTGAGTATCTCAGCCTTCAAAATTGATCTTTAGCAATATATAACAGCCTTACACAAATTACTGAATTTAACCAAATCTCATAATAACAAACATTTTCCTGGTATTAACACCATTAAGAACTGAAGAGTTCTCTGATACAAAGATATTCATACTTACTTACTAAATTGGTGGTAAGATACATTTTTAAAGTTCCAGATGTTGTTTACGTTCTTCAGATCATTCCACTTTATAGCCCGAAGTACACAGCAACTAGTTCTTAAGTTCTTAATCTACACTGTACCTTGTCAGGTTATTTACATATGCAATACAATTTCTGGTTAAGTGGGAACACTTTTATCTAGAGGATTTATCTGTACAATATCATACAAGAACTCTGTTGTAGAACTCTGCAATGAATATTTCTCTCTTCCATGGTGTCGAAGTGTCTTAAAAAATGGTTTGGTCCTATATATTCACTCATATATAACCACTAATAAGTTTCTCTGAAACTATTCACTTCAGACATTGAATGAGACACTCATCCCACTGGAAAGCAGTGAATTAAGTTTACAAGTGAATTAAATTTTGGCAGCTGTTAACATTGACTCTGTCAACATTGAGTACATTTGTTGAAAATAATATATTTTCTATGCATTTTCCCAAGACTTGCTTTTGAGGAATCACTATTATACTATATTTTATATGAAGCAGAAGGTAAACAGAGGAGCAACCGATTTTCTAATGGGGTCCCTAAAGTATATGCTATGGAGAAGAGTAATATTGGCTTATATTAGTGGATCAAAAGGGAAAGACAATCATTCAGGTTGGAAGAGACTCCAGGAGGCCATCTTGACCAACCTCCTCATGAACAAAGGGTCAACAGACTTTGTTTAAATCCAATTGCTCAGGGTTTTTTTGAGCACTGTCTTGAAAAATGCCAGGAACAGAGATTTCACAGCCTTTCTCACCAGCTTGTTGTAGTGCCTGGCTGTCTTCATGGTGTAGAATGTTTTCCTTACATCTAGTCTTCTTTCCCATTTTATAATCACTATTTCATCTATGACCTTTGTCTCATAGATTCTGCATTCAGCATCACCAAGAAAAATAATAAGACCAAGTTCAAACTGGCTATATCCAGATACACTACCTACCTATCTTTTATCCTCTTCCATATCCATACCATTTTTGGACTCATTCCTTATCTCTGTACACTTTCTGATGCTTGCCTAATGTCTGTTCACCCTTGACTATTACAAATCATCTATTGTGTTTACTACATAGAAATGAAAAACAAGTAATATTTTACTGGACAAAGCACTGAGCTAATATCCTGCTTCATTAAGATATAATCTATGGTGAGTGACACAATGTGCAGAAAGAAAATAACCTCATCATGGGCTCTTGAAATGTCAGCTGGATCCAGCTTTACTGGATGCAATAGAAGGTAGTAAGCAAAGGATTACAGCTGGACATCAATTTGGATGAGAAAAGCTGAAACTCTCCTCAGTGGTATAACAAGGGAAGTCAGTTGAGAGAAGTACAGAAGAAAAAAAAAAAATGAGATAAAAGATGACTATATTAAACTTCAAAATAACTTCAATTATTACTCTTGCTTTCAGGATCATCCAAATGCCTGTGCAGTATTTTACCTTGGTACTCAGATACTCTACTCCTATAGCCATGTCTCCTGACTACAATAAAATCTGTTCTTTCCTTTGATATATTATCCATGTAAACATGGAAAGAGCTGTGGCATACACACCACTTACTAAAAAAAATAAAGCATCGTACCTAGTCTTTTATGTCAGAAATTTGCAAAATTTGGAGTTACGGTATTTTTATCAGAGCAAGAGCATTTCCCCACCTGGACAACATGACAAACAACCTGATCTGCTCAATATGATGTACGTTATAAAACATATAACTAATACTTTTTATTTTTAATCTTAGACTTATATTCTAGATTTCTTTAAGGCCTTCTCCAAATGGATCAGTCCAAGACAAAAAGTTTTAGCTTGACATTTTAGATGTGAACAGCTGACATTTAAAGGAATAAGCACTGATTAATCAGCAAATATATCTAGCTGACAGTTATGACTAGGAAGAAAAGAACTCATGTGGGGGATATTATTTAATTGCTTCATTTTTGTAGGTCACAAGACATAACTCATTATTGACTAGAAGTTTTTACACTGACTACTTTTTTTATGGTATTTTAGACACTGGAGAACATTAAAATACTTTTCTGCACATGTAAATAACAGCATTTATTTGAGAATAAATTTTTTGGGGAATGCCAAGGCTAGAACTGACAGAAATACTGAAATAGTTTTTCCAGCCCTTGCCCATCCCCAATTCTTTGACTATTCTTTCTAAATTGCAAGGTCATTCTCAAACTGAATTGATATTTGCTTGTTGTACTCAAATACGAGTAATAAAATCAGTTAACAAGTATGAAACAAATGAAAATACAGGGTCTTGCAATGTAACTCCAGGAAGCCTCCAGCTATTTTCTGGTTTCTGCAGTCAAAAATATTGAAATATTTGTATCGTAATGCACTTTAAAAACTGTAAACTGAATGACCTGACTGAATTGAAAGAAGGGTTGAATATATAGAAAGGAGTTATGCTTAAGCTTCATTAACATTATTTTATTTGGAAGGTGAGGGACTCCTCATTATTACTAGATATACATTTTTTAAATATTAAGAGTGATGCTGCCAAATAAAGAAATAACATCTATTAGATGGAATATTTGTCCTCTGAACAGAGAAGGCAAAGCTAAGTTCTCTAACAAGTTTTCTAAGTCCTCAATAAACAAGTTTCTTTAAAATCCTTTCCTTGGTCTCTTCTGGATTTGTCTCAGGCAAGGGCTAAGCTCACTGCTGTGTACCTGCAGCCTCCTCAAAAAGCTTAAGAACATGAACAGCAATCTCAGGTTCTAGATTTGTTATTTGTTGCTTACAATCGATTTCTTGGAAAAGGTACCCAATTTATTGAATACACAGAGTTCTACCCAGATATTTGACAAAACAGTTTCATTGGACTTGGGAAGTGGCAGATATATGAAGTCTGAGATAGTCCTGATTGTATTTCATCAAAAGAACTGTTTTAAACAGCTTGTTACTAATATAAATATGGTTTTCCTGTATTGCTGCCTGATAGGATCTCTTGATTAATATGACACATGAGGAATCATACTCTTACATTACCTTCCTGCACTGCTAACTTTTTATCAGGTAGCAAAACTGCAACTCTGTCCACCTGGAAACTGTTGGTACAATCTGAATTTAGTAAACAAGCTAGAACCCAACAAGGAAATATCCACAAAATGGATTCCTGAAACTTGATTTCTGACGTAATAAGGATTAGCACACACAGTAGTATGAAGTGTTGACTTGATTTAGCACACATGAGGAACTCGACTCTTTGTACATGATAAAATGGTATTACTACTTCACACTCAAAGGGATTTAAGACTCATCTTGTGAGACAACTGACATCACTGCCTTTATAGGTTGGAACATTCTTATTTTACACAAAAGAGATTCTTCCAAACAGGTAAGGATGTAAGAGTGAGGAAGAAGGAATATAGAAAATGTATGAGCTTTTGACACCCAATCTTTAATGGATTAATTGCACTTTGTGCAGCTGCTGTTGATACACTTCATAATATCTGGGATGAACAGGCACAGGTAATTCTGTGCATAGATCCATGGGATTCCCTTCCAGAGGTATCAGTGAACTTAAAAAAAGAGCTTACATATATGTATTCAATTGTATTTTAGGAAAAAAAAAAACACCCACAAAAACCCCCAACAAACATATAAGAACACAAATTAATCTACTCATTAAGCTCAAAAAATAAAACTAATTAGGTGTGTTCCAAGCACTATAAATGTAAAAGGAATGCAGTCATTAAGCCTGAAAATAATGGAAAAATTTAGGCAACCTCTCACCCCAATCTCATTATAAACTCACTGCAGTGCTTTTGTTTCTAAGATGCATGGCTTTTGAGGGCCTAAATTAACATAAATGTTTTTAATTTTAACATTTGGAACACATCTAAAGGACATAAGACAGGAGAGGTCCATTATACTTCCTCTCATTTGGCTGGTGACAGATAAAAAATTAATAATAGAATATATTTTTCTCAATAACCAATAAAAGTTACATTGAATAGCTGCATATTTTTTTGCTGTACGAGATTCAGATTATACATAAAGAGACATATAGAAAATACAAATTGCCTTTGTTAAAACTATGCAATAATTATGAAGGATGTTTTCTAATGCTTCTTGCTGTATTTTTCCCTCATTTCACTTTAATGAAATTGTCAGAAACTACTAAATGCCAACAAAATATATTTTATAAGCTCAGATAGTCATCTCATTGATGATTTAGATAAAACACACTCTAGAGAACTTAAAACTAACTTATGCTAGAACTCCTTCCAAATTTTTAGCAATTCTGATTAAAGAAAAAATATTTTTTCTCTTTCTAGAAATAGAAATTATTAGACACAGAAATGTCTCTTTCTATGGCATGCATACAGAAAAGAGAAGAACAGTTGAAAACCTCAGCTGTTTATGCATCATCTAATGACAGAACCAGGCACTTGAGTGATTAAGGAGTGGAAAAGAGCAACTAAAGAAAAAACAAAACAAAGGTATAAAAAGTGTCTTCAGAATATAAGCACTACTCTCATAGAGCATGAATACATCTTTAACTGAAGATAATTTTTTTTTTTTTTAATTTAGCCTGATGTGATTTTTTATTATAAGGTAAACGTACACCACTGCCATGCCTCTGGGGAAGGAATGATGAAAACATGAACATTTAGGTCTGAGAAAATAAGATGACGTAGGATGACTATAAGGTATTGAATTATCTTCAGTACTCTTAAATCAACTGCTTTTTATTATGTAATTTTGGACATTTTTGTTGGGATGCTCATAGCTGTAAAAATGTGGTATTTCATAATTCAAAATACTAATTAACAGGCATCTACACACACACATACATATAACTATTTCACAAAACAAAACAAAGAAAACAATCAAGATTAATAATAGGGGTGAAAGAGATATAAAAAGTTAGCTACCAACCAGAGACAAACACCGAAAATGTTTTTGAAGAATTCAACAAAGAACACCTATGGTTTCATGCTGTTCAGAAGGACTAAACGTAAAACAATTTGTATCAAAAACCTTTGTACAAGTCCTAAGCATTAAAAAGGATGAGGTCTTTTAGGAAGTAATGGATAATGCTACAGAGAGAACTACAGCAGATAAGAGGATGACACACAGAGATTACCAAATCATGATCAGTAAGAAATCCTCTGAGGGAAACAGGTTTTTCTTGACTCTTCTATGTCTTATTAGGTACAACAGATAAAAAGCAATACTAAAGATAAAGCATTGGTAAGAGCAGGATATGTGCCTGCAATTCTCTATGCATGTGTTAGTGTTGCTAAAAAACTGATAGTGTAATAATTTGATATGAGGATGAAATAGGTTCTAACATTAATATTAAAAAAATAAAGTGTTTAACAAAAAAAACCTAGGTCATTTATGGAAACTAAACATATGCAGCTGGTGTACAGATGGTACCAAGATGGGCACACCCATTCAAAAGTGCAGAGTACTAGAAATTTTAAATGCTGAATGCTATAACATTATGGTTATTTTTATTGCATTAGGGTTACATTACTGTTATTACAAGTTTCAAGCTTATCAGAACTCTGTTGTACTTGAAACAATAGTTGTTGCCCCAAGAAGTTTGCACTTGAAATTAAAATTAAAGATAGCATGTATGTGAGACATACAGACTAATGGAGTGACAAAGAAAAATGTAATTCAATAGGTCATTTTAACGCTGTCTGTGTACTGTTTAGCTATAATAACCAGCCATCTGCCTTGTGATTTTCAGACTGTAGCTTTTTGAATACATTTAAGGGGAAAAAAGTATAATAAGTTGTTTGCTTTATATATGACTTGCAGTTTAATCTGTGTGAAAGAGACAAAAGTGAAATTCTTTGTAGGAGAAAACAAAAAACTGCTCCACATTTTCAGAGTTTAAGTAGAGGCAATATTAGTCTAAAATTACATCAAGCTTTAGAGATGACAAATAAGGTAAGAGGCTTCAATTTATGATACTATTCCCTAAGGTCAAACTAACAGTACACAGATTATTATAATCTAATTTAAATATGTCCAATAGCGAAGCACAGAGGAAAAACAATTTGAAATATACACTCTCGGTGATGTGTTCTAAATTACCTATAACCACTGAGGAAAGTGATCTGGCAGAGACTGTAGAGAGTTCTGTGGAAACACCAGTTCAGTACTCAGGGAGAGCCAGAGGGGCACAAGGAATGTGAGAAGACACCAAGATCAAAGCAGAAGCAGCACTGAGCAGCCATGTTGCCCCCATGACACGAACCCTGTGTACCATTCTTGCCTTCCATTTCACAAACATGGGAGTAGAACCGAAAGGTACAGGGATGTGTGGTTGTGAGTTCTAGTTTTCTACGTTCTCAATGATGCCCGCTCTCTAAAACTTCAAAGAAAACATCAGTTCTATGTAAAGGAGAGAATCATGAATACAGACTGGGTGGTAGAGGATAGAAAGAGAAATGTTTTCATGCTATTACTTTTATCCTTTGAAACTCAGATCAGATGATATTTCTGTGACCATATCTGCAACCATGCACTTAAAAAAATAAAAATCAAGAAAGAAAAATGAATTAAAATTATCAGGAACATCTTTGCATTGTGTCTTCTTATAACCAAAAAAAGCCACTGCTTAGAAGTCCAAATAACCTGTTTTCCACTTTGAGAATTTTCCCCTTTCTCCCCTTTGTTATCTTGCAAGCAGCCAACATTTAAAGGAGAACCAGCATGAATTAACAATTTGACACTCCATTGTACTGCATCTGAATAGTAGAAAAGCAAATGTCGAAGACAGGCTTTTCAAAATTAAATTCAGCTGCAAAGGTTAAAGAGGCCAATAGGGAGGAAAAAGCTGTAAAATTATACAGAGAGTGGTTTGCTGCATCAGTAGACACCTTGCAGGAATACAGTTCCACTGAAAATTGTGAATTATCATCTCAGTTCCCTACTATTTACATTTATAAAGTAAGCATGGAACATACGATGCAGTACTTACCAAAAACTTGAAGGAATGTCTGTTTTTTATCATTTCCTGCTTTGTTCTTAGCATTACAGATATAAGGACCCGCATCATTATTTTTTATATCTCTTATTGTTAGTTCTGTATTGCTTCCTCTCAGCATATATTTTTCATTTTCTTCAAGAATTTTACCATTCCTAAAAAAATAAGAACAATGTTTAGAACAACCAGTAGGTTCCAAAGTCTGTAACAATGTTCTATGGAAGCATGGCTATGTTGAAAATAATCTCTGAGGGAAGAGACTGCTATTATATGCTAGCCTCAAAAAATGTATTCACTCATAAATTGGTGGCATAAATTGGCAGTATTTATAACAGGGAGTTAATTTTAGCATGATGAAAGTTGTTCTGCAGTATCACTATTTTTTCATAAGAATGTGCCCATTCTAGACACAAGCATAGCATTCTGACCTGCATTTTGATGTTCAAGATGTTAGCTTCATAACTTTATTGTCAGGTTCTAAAATATATATGTATTACATATACTATACTATCTTTATTCTTAAAGGTTCAGTATGGACTTAATGTTAGAAAAGTAGACTTCATTTTTTCTAAAAGGGTATTTTCCCTAAAAGTAAGAATACAACTTCTTTCTTGGGAACATTAATAACTGTTAATATGATTCCTCTGGTATCTATATAGCCTGCATTTTAGTAACTTTTTTTGGTAAATAGCTCTAGGCCACTTAGCTGTCCACTTCAAGACACTATTGAGATTCTTGTTCTTCTCCTTTCCAAAGCAAATCAAAGACAATGTTTTGTAGAACTGATTTTCCACATAGGTGGTTTAATAAATAAATAAATAAATAAATAAATAAATAAAACAATCTAGTGATTTCTGTAAGGAGACAAAAGTCTATATTCAAGATCAGAAGGACTTTCCAAATGCCTATTATCATAAACATCACCTATATCTATGAAAATTTCTAGGCAAAAATTAGATTATGAACATTTCCCTGGACTCTCAAGCAAACAGGAGAGATTGACACTGATGCTGATACTGGAGAACAGGAAAACATGACTAACACATTAAAAGCAGATTATTTCTTTTGTCAGATAATTCTAAGCCTTGCCAGTAAAGATAAGGGAATTGATCTAACTAAACTTTACTAGTGTAAATTATCTCCACAGATGTAAACAATTATCATGCTTTCAGTAGGAATATTCCCATGAGTAAAGGTTTCCAGTTCAAGACATACACATCTGGATTTTTATAGTTCAGTCCTGGCTAACTTCATTCTCTTAATGTATTGCTCCTCTGAGAGTTATGCTTTACCCTAATGCAGTATCAGCCTCAATAAAGATGTCAGCTATAGAGTGAAAAAATTATATTCTCTCAGTCCATGAAATACCAAAAAGTTATACATGGATATTAAATGGAGCAGCAACTAAACCTTGCTGATTTTTCTTCTGGACTAGGTGTTTCAGACTGACTAATTTGTAAGTGAACTAAAGGATTTTTTTTTGAGAAAGATTGACACATCAGTTCAGATGCCTCTACTTTAAACTGACAAAAATCTTACATGTTGTCAGCATCTGGAAATGAAAAGGGTTGATGTAAATAGTTTAGGCTTTACTTCAGTAGCTACTGTTTTAAAGAGTTTAAAGCCTGAAACTACTGTTTTGTCCAGCATCTTGCTTACAGTCAGCACAGAGGGATATATAAGTCACCTCAATTTACTGTCATTTGATTTTAAAAATATAGTAATTTTTCATGCCCTAGCTGAAGCTGACATGTTAAATCAAATGAACTCACTGGAAACTGAAAAGGAAATGAGGAAAGAAAAACAAGATAATTTATTTTTTAATTGACTAAAATATCAGTGAATTGCAAGGAAAGTAATAGTAAACAATGGTAGATCCAAATTATGCAGGCCTTGCTAAAGAAACTTCAATAGACCAAATGAGAGAATAACTGGTATCAGAGTTCATTTCAAAAGTGAATAAGAACACACAAGAACACTGAATTGTGGATAAACCAGGTCCCTAATCTTGATGAATCACCCCAAAAGCTACAGGTATACTTTCTATACCATATAGTGAAAATCTTCCATCAGAATGGAGTAGCAATCATTCCCACCCTTTTTGTCAGAGCTTTTCTTCAGCTCTCCAGAACACTCAGTATAGTTTTGAATGTTTTACAGTGAAACAACATTCTCTCTTATAATAGTTTGCATCTTTCTACACTTCTTTCCTCAGCATAGCTATGTATTCAGAAAACAGACTTCCATTAAGTGACTTTATTATATATGTTCATTTTACAAATGGTTAACCTGAGGGAAATTAAATAAAATGACTGAACTCGCATAGATAAATGGTATATTTGGGAATAACACTGAAAACATGATGTACATGACTTGCTGCAACTAAAGATTATAATCCTTCCAAAATCAGCATTAACAATCAAATTCAAGATGTAATTCCACTTGTTTTATTAAAAAATAAACACAAAAAAAACGGAGATTAAATCAACCTATACTCAAGAGCAAAAAGTACACTGAATGGGATGAAACTGGGAATATGACACTTTGTCTATTAATTCTGATAAATGGATTTAATTAGGTTCTTAATGGATGACAAACTTATTAATATTAGATAAATCGCTTTTGATAGACTACTACTGCTGACAATGTTTTCTAGCTGTTTCTCAAAATCAAGAAGGGTTATGTGAATCTAGTTTTCCTACGCTTTATCTAATTTCTAAAGAAAAATTATCTTGGCATATCTGCAAGATAAGTCCAAGGACAAGGAGAAAATATCAGCTGATTCTGAATCCTGTTAACTAGCTACCTTCATGTGAGTGAAAGGGGACCTGAGCAGTTCAGGAAAAAGATTTTAGAAGGAACAATTTAGATCCTCCCTCCTGGGTTAAAAAATTCATTTGCCTCAGGGGCTTGCAAGCCAAAGGAAAATCCCTCACTAGGCTCTGATAAGTAAACACAGAGATAAATGCCTCTCCAAGGCACTTAGGTCCATATATTTAATATATAAAAATATTGATAATAACCCAACAGAGATACCCTCAACACTGTGGAAATGTATGCATTCTTAACAATATAAAATAACAGTGTTCTTTGTTTTACAGATTCTGATCTGTTTTGGCAGAGGACTTTGGAGCCCTGGTGGGTCGGTGGTTGGACTTGATGATCTTGGAGGTCCAACCTAAATGATTCTATGATTCTATAACAAGGCCACTTACGATACCAGATTTCATACAGCTTCAAAGACATTAAATAATCAGAATATTCAACCAGACTTTGAATTGAGCATCAGTTCTTTAATTTGGGCTCTGTATATTTAGTTTTTCTTTCTTCCTCCTCTACACTAAATTTTGAATTCTAAGCCACATAAGGTATTAACTTTGCCTTCTATCTATTTACATCTCATGAGATTCAAATTGCACAAGAGAAAAAATTAAGTCCACATTTGACTTACAGCACGTTAAGATAAAGGTGTCAGTCAAAGGAAGCTAACATTTAAAATTAATCTAGCATTGTTCAAAAATTCCAAAGGAGATTAAGAATTGATGGAAATCCCTTCTATGTTTGAAAATGCAGTGACCTTTTATTTCACCTGAAATAGTCTAAGTAGATGCAAATTATTCAGGTCTAAAATAGAAATGTGCATTAGTACTAGGTGTCTGAGATACCTGATAACTCAGGACTGATGCATATTTTCCTTAACATTGAAATAATACAGGGCGTATGGTTATTTAAATGTTTACCAATGTTATATGGTAAATGTTCCCACATGACATAGCTATACTATGTTCATGTCACTGATACCATCAAACGACACACGTGAACTTTAAAAGCAGCTCCATTTTCAAAACTACTACAGTTTTAAAATTACACAAAATAAGCCTGAAGCTTATTCAGTGAAGCATTCCCACATCTTAGAGGTGTATAAAGCCATACCTCTTCTGAATCTCATGGAAATGAATAGTTAGGGTTAGAATCTTTTTATAGATGGATAAAATATTATATTTGTAATCAGTATTGTTGAGCTGTATTGGATATTTATTTCTTGGTTAACTGCATATGTTTCTACCTTATGCCTTCGTGTGCAAAAGTTGTGAGGTTTTTTTTTGTATTGTTTTTGGGACATGGACTCATTGCTTCAGCTTTCTTTATTTCTGCTCAAATATGAAGAAATCATGTCAATATGGTATTTTAGTTACTTTTTACATCTGGGTTACTTGCTGGTAACCTGAGTGAAATTGAATTTGTGTGAATTCATTCACTTATTCATGCTGAATCCAGCTTTAGAGGTTAGAACAGAAATGGTCAGCAAATGCTCTTAAAACTCAGTAAAGAAATTAAGGTTGCACAGCTTAATGGACCGTGATAGAAAATTGCAAAACATTAAAACCACGTGCTCTGATGTGCAAACCTCAACTGGACTTACCTATACCAACTAATTTCAGGTGGAGGTGACCCAATGGCTCTGCAGAACAAAGTTATTGCTTCTCCTCGATCTGCAGTGGCATTAAAGGATTTCTGTAGCAGAGTAATTGCAGGGGGAACTGAAAAATAAAACATTATGTCCTATTAATGGAAAAAAAAAAACCAAACATGTTTCCAGAAGAATTTAAAGCATAAGATAGGATAGGATCCTTTGCTAATTTTGGACCTTATGGTTACACTCAGAGATCAAGTAACAATACAAATCACTGTTATTGGTATTTCTTTACTTTTCTTAAAGCACAAGATTTTTAACATTATATGGACATTCATATCCCTTTCTTTTCGGTTGAATAAATTTTTAAAGTCTTTTTTAGCAGTTCTTCCATTTTCCTACATACCATTTTAAAGTGACTGAAGTTATACCTAGCATGTACAAGACACAACAGAGATATGATTGCTACTGATTTAACTATCTCAAATGAAAATTTATCTAGTCTTTTTTTCTCTTTCATTAAATTATAAAGCAGACATACAACTATATACTGATGTAAGACAGTGGTTTTAAAACCGGTGTCAGTATATAATAGACTTGATTATGCATATTTACTTCTTTTTACTGAACTCCTGACTTCAGCATATTTCCTGGGTAGGAGTATCACCAGCGGCAAAAGGTGAAATATGGTAGCACCCAAAGGATACAACCTATTTTCTGAAAATGTATTTCAGAAAATTATAATTGTGTTCTGAGAGTGACAAATTTTATCTTTTCTTGATGGGACGAAGTAAAAATCCGTTAACTAGCAAAGCAAATAAACAAAAAATAAACTCAGCAGCTTAGAAGGAAAACGATATGCGGAAAAGAAAGAATTTCAGAGACAGTGAGAGGAAAAGGAAAATTAGAGATTCACAAAATGCAGGTCTCTGCTAGCAAGAATCCCGTCATCAGAGTGAATCGAGAGTTATCATTTTTAACTTCAACTTTCACTAGAGAAAAGAAGGAGAAATGGACAATCCGTAAACTTGCTTTGGGCTTCCCATTGCACTTCCACAGATTTTTCTCACAAACTGTTGACAATCAACTTTTGTTGCTTTGCACCGAATGTATTAGCTTTAGTATTCTTTTTCAGAAGCCCTTCCAGCTTCTGAACCTTAAACATACCAAATTATTAAAAAATAACATGCAATAATTACCAATGATCAGTAAGTAAACGTTGTTATGTACTTTTCACACATTTTAATGGTGTGCTGAAGCCTGTGTTTCACAGGTCACCTCTTTCCCAGCTGAAACTGCGTGGGCTAATACTCAGCATACAAAACCCTCCCATTGTGCAACATCAATTTATCCATCCCTTGTGAAAAAATGTCACTTAGAAAGCATATAGTACACTTTACCCATTTATGCAGTGCTTTCTAATGTCAGGACCTGAAAATACACTCAGTAACATGAGGGGATGAAACAACCCTTTGCCAGAATTAGTAGGTCCTTCACTGCTCACAACCAAGAACTATATGATTGACTCAGTTCAGCACATTACTTGAATTGTTCCCATCTTCCAAAGACAGTGCAATGACAATGAGATGAAATACCATTTTTTTTCCTTTCAAAAATATTTTTTTTTTTTCCCTCATCACTCTTTCTGGAAAAAGATCTGTTTATCTTTGGCTCTTTTCTTGTTGGTATGTAGGATGGAACTAAAGTGTGAACCTAACAGAGGAAAAGACAAATGAAGCCACGCTGGCAAGTGTCTCACATTTCACACTTAAAGCAAAGTGGTAAAATCCAGTCACATTTAAGTGAAAACAATTCTTTTTCATTTATGTAAGTAAGATCAGGATGTCAGGATGTCTATCCTATTTATGGAACTCACCAGACAGTAAAGAAAACAAAGAAATGAATCAAATAAGCCCATTAGGGGACCAAAAAAAAAAAAATAATTTTGTTTTCAGGAGGACTTGAATTCTTTTGTTCCATTTTATGTTAACCATTATTTTTTTTTTTTTTTAACAAAAACCTGCTATTAGATCTCACTATAAATATTGGTAGAAGCGAAATGCTACAAAAATTTCAGTGTTGCAAGTAGAAAAAGATACCTAAACATTAGCTTTCAAAGAGATAATTCAGCTCAAATGTACTTCAAATTATTATCCATTATAACTCCCTAAAGATTTCCATACATTAGAAACTACATTTTTTATATAAAACTTTACTCCAAGATTTTCTTCTAACTACTTCTGAGCAAATTTGAAAAATACAACCATTATAATGAACAGTCAGCCAAAATCAAAGAGTTTTTCAAACATGTATTTCCTTTTGTTGCTTTGACACCTTTTTATGTCAAATCTGTTTCACATATCACTTCTTTCCTATTGGAAATTGCCTGGACTACAGACTGGATATGGAAATACTGTGTTCCCAGAACAACAAAACTCTAAATTCATGGGGCGATAATCCAGACAAAGAGATTTTAATGCTTCCTCTGCAAATTTACTCGGTTTTCTTCTTTTTCAGACGTTCCTAGAGAGATGATTTGTGTTCCATTTCCAGGCCTTCACCACCAAATTCTTCAGCACAGAATCCTGATCTTAAAACACTAACCAGAACACTGAATACTACTTACAAAATCATTCCTTTTAAATCTTTTAGTTTTTAAAACTATGCACCTGACTTGAATCATAACTGCTGGTATTATGAGCTAATTTGGACACTTGCATAGAAGACAACATACTATACGATGGTCTGAGAGAAATGCTACGCATTTTGTCTCCACCTTCTTACATCTCTCCCTGGTATGTATTTGCCAATGTTATATCAATCACCTTGCCATCTATATGGAGTAGAGAATAGAAGAAATATTTTCAAGACACGTACCTTCATATTCTTTAATTCCTTCTCTTCAAGATAAAATACATCTCTAAAACACTATCTTTTCGCGTAGTGTGTATGTGTCCACTATTTTTCCCAGAATCCTAAACTATTTACAATTTATATAATCATTGCAAAACAAGAATTTTCCCTTTTAATTTAAGATGTTTTGAAGAAATTATTTGTATTTCTACTCCACTAGAAAATTAAATATTTTTTTAAAAAGATACTTTTCTAAAACTCATCCAGTTTCAGTTTCTTACAAAGTTGTTACAAAGGAAGGTAGTAACATTCCTCCAGGTATCTAAGTTAAAAAATTCAATTCATTTCCACTTAGTCAACATCACCTGTACATGCTGCTTCATTAAATGTGAAACTTACTTCTGCTTTCTTGGGCATGTAAATATGGGGTACAGCAACCTAGCTTCAACCAAAGAAAGAATGAACTTTGGCAACATGTTCTTAAATCATTTGGGGAGTAGCTTTTCAATTTATTTTGGTGGTTGCAAGGTCTAATCCTTCATTTTATAGTAATAATTCTAGTGAAGATTCTTTTTTCTGACCTCTACACACCACAAGAAACCATTCTGTAGGCAAGTATCATCCACACAGGCAGAGATGACTCATTTATGACCAAAATGGCCCAAGAGGGAACTTATCTCTTGTTCTCAAATGTGAGAATTTTAGGGTTAATCCCAGGTTTAATCTTCTCCTCTTCTGGAGAGGATTTGATCCCATATCATTTACCTCTCAGGGACCGGTCTTCCATCAGTTTTCTTTAACCCTCAGAATGTTTTCCCTTTTTAGTTGGACAGAGAGGCAAAGAAACAATACCAAATAAAGTAAGTGCTTGTTCACGGAAGAGTTGATAGTTCAAATTTTTGTCCTGAATCAGAGGATGTACTTGCACCACGGACAATGCTTTTAACTAGGGAACAATGAGTACAAGGGCAGCTGGCAGTTTCTTTTTGAATTAAATATTTGTCACTATTCAAGCAAAATAGAATCTGGTATTTCACACAGCTCTACCATAGCTCACATTTTTGAGTGACATTTATATAAGAATTGGAACAAATCAAATTTGCAGAAATACAAACAATATCTACTCTTGCTATATAATAAAGGTAACATTTAGAAAGCAACATACTCATATACTGTTCTCAGTGGAGAAACAGCATACATGGAGAATTTTGCTACTTTAAAATACATCAGCAAAGCTACCCTTCCCTTGTCTTCCCCAGTTCATTCTTATGTTCTCCTTTTCACCAAAGAGCACTATAATTTTTCTTTCTTTCTGATTTTTAATATTGGTCTAAAACCTATTCTGGGCCACATTTGATACATTCAGCTTTATGTAGGAAAATGTTTCTATTCCTATATATGAAGCAGAAAATAGTTCTTAATTGATATCACTCTACATAAGCAACCATGTCAGAATCACTTGGTTGGCAACTCCTCCTCCTAGTACCGTGAACTCAAGTCTAGAGGTAGAGTGAGCATTAGTATTCTTGTCTAGAGGCATTATAAACACACAGAGAACAAAATTTGTGGATATAATCCACCAATAAATTATGTGAAGTCAGACCACAGCTTGCAATCTGATGTTTTAGGTTAAATACAGGCTCTCACTCAGCTCAATTGCATATAAATATCAGCCAGAAGTGAAAGGTGTTCAGAATGTAAATTCACACCCATGTACATAAATGGCAGCAGAAGGAAATCTCATTCGGCATTTTAAGTGCTATCAGATGCACTGCTGGAACTGCACACAACCGGGAGTCGAGGTAATGCAGCACCACAATGCACAGAGAGGAAAGCAATTTGTTGGGAGGGGAGTGCTTCAACAGTGCACAGGGTATGTGCTGTTATATTCTTTCACAATACACAGGATAATCACTCATTTGCTTGTACTGTCTGTGTACTATCTAGGACAACCTAAAAAATTCTGCTTCAAAAGCTGCTGTTTCACTATATGGATTAAATAATAAATGTGCAAGAATCTCCTTCTCCTGAAATCAACTGAGAATTCAACTTAGTGACTTTTGTAATCTGGGGTTTGCTGAGAAAGACCAATCAAGGACAAAGCATTTAAAACTCAGAAACTAATAGGCATGATGGAAGTAGTTTCACTGAGAAACTGACATTAAACAGAATGTACACATAAAAAATGCCCTTTATAAACTGTGTCCTTTCCAGAAAATATATGAAGAGGTACTTATTTCTCAACAAGTCAGCCCTGAATTTAAGAGAGGTTGAGCTAAATGCTCCATCTTTTCTCAGTCTGTTCATATGCCTTCTTAGAGGTTTATTATAAATGAATAAAATGTCTAATGCCACTTTTCAGAGAACTTGTTATATATTTTACTCATCAGAAAAATAAAATAATGAAAATCTTAGTAAAATATATTTATGAATTACAACAGTCAAAAAAATATGTTTAAGGCTGTGAGGATGAATAACTATTAAAAATCAACTATGCTTTTTAACAGTAAATGACAAAGCAGAATACAGGTGAACTGAACTACTATACATTATAATCTGAAATTCGAGTCTGCTACTAATTGTCAGTGTTCTGTGAATGATTAAAAACAATCCACATTTTACACATATAGACTGATATTATGAAATGCAATGAAATCCCTCTCTAGGCAGTATAGTAGATTTAAAAAAAATGCAAAGTTATTACATTTATAGGAAAACAATAATAAACAGACATGACAACTACACTAGCCGGTTTAATCAGGACTGTTTAGGAGATGATATATTTTTAAAAAGACTATATTTTTAAAAAGTAAAGCAAGAAGTCAATTCAACAACTTTTACTCCTTACCATTCACAATAACAATGATGTCCCGAAAGTCAATTTCTCCTCTGGCTTCCACTCTTCCTTCACATCTGTATACTCCTTCATCACTTTTATTGATGTTAAGAATTTGGAGATTATTGTTTGCTAATATTGCAAATCGATCTAGGAAGGCAAGAGATTTAACTGGTGTTAGTAAATCAAGACACTATGAGGAACACTAAATTAAATGAGTAATATATTATGTACTTTCTCTGTACAATCCGAATGCTTGTCGGCAAAACGTTTGTCAATTTAAAAGTAAAATGTCAGCTGAGAAATGTGGGGTTTCTCCCATTCACAAATACACTGTCTTTTCCTAAAATGCAGTCTGTATTTTCCATCCGTAACTTCCTACTTTGAGGAGTTACCAAATATATGTCAAGTTTATAAATATTGCAAAATGAGTGGAATGTTTATGCACACCTACATAGATTATCAAAAAGATTAAAATTATGACAAAAACATAAATAGAACAATTTATACTAAAATAAGTAAGAAAATGCTTCTTCCCTATCTAGATTAAGCAACTATCTTTGTGCCCATTTTATGGCACTATGCTCAATCACTTCTCAGCTTGCTTGCTCTCCTTCCCTCCTCCTGGTCCTTTGCTCATTCACTACTATTCAGTCAATAACTATCTCACCATAGTCTAACACATCGCAGAAATGGGTACGATGACTTTATCCAACAAACCACTCTATCCTTTGCATAGTCCAGCATAATCTGAAATTCAATAGACTTTCTGAGCAGCTAAAGTTCATTGAAAAAATCCGATTCTGAACAAGTGTGCATACTTTCCTGCACATGTAGCAGCAAAATTATAAACCACAAGAATAAAATTGCTTCAACTTTTCTCTGCTTTCTGTCTGAACCAGTGCATTGGGTTTATGTGGCAAGATGCTGGCAGCAGGGGCTGCAGGAGACGGCCTTTGTGAGGAGAGGCTGGGCCTGCCTGTGCCAGACACAGCTGGTTCCAGTGAGCTCCAGTGGATCCACCACAAAGCACAGCTGAGGTTCTCATCCAAAGCGGAGGCACCTCTGGGACAGTGTGTATGCAAAAGGGAAAAAAATGCTGTGCAGCAACAATGAGAGAAAGGAATGAAAAAAAAAAAAATTAAACAGCCCTGTAAGCACTATGATGAGAGAAGGTAGAAGGGGAAGAGGTGCTCCAGGCATCAGAGCAGAAGAAGAGCACGGTAGAGTAGATATCCACATTGCAGTCTGTGGAAGACTTGGTGCTGGAGCCCATGGAGGTTAACAGTGGAGCAGAGATCCACCTGTAGCCCATGGACAATCCCACACTGGAGCAGGTGGATACCCAAAGAAGAATGTGACCCATGGGCACAGAAGAATGGACCCTGCTTCTGGCAGGACTTGTGGAACCATGGAAGAAAGAGAAGCCCATGCTGGAGCAGGTTTACTGGCAGGCCTTGTGACTCCATGGGATAGATCCCATTCTAGAGCAGTCTACTGAAGAAAACACTCCACAGAAGGGATCAACATTGGGGCAGTTTGTGAAGAGCTGCAGCCTGTGGGAAGGACTGATGCTGGAGAAGTTCATGAAGGACTGTCTCCCACAGGAGGGATCCCATGCTGGATCAGGGGAAGAGTGTGAGGAGCCCTCCCCCTGAGGAGGAAGGAGAGGCAGAGACAATGTGTGATAAACTGACAGCAACCCCTATTCCCCATCCCCTCACTCAGGGGGAGGAGGCAGAGAAATTGGGAATAAAGTTAAGCCCAAGAAGAAGGGAGGGGTGGGGGGAATGTATTTTTTAAGATTTGGGTTTATTTCTTAATATTCTGCTGTGATTTGACTGATAATAAATTAAATTAACATTCTCCTAAGTCAAGTCTGTTTTGCCCATGGTGATGACTGCTGAGCGATCTCCCTGTACTTATCTCAACCCAAGGCACTTCTGTTATATTTTTCTCTCCCCTGAGAAAGCTGGGTCCAGCTGAGGAGCAGAGTGATAGAGCAGCTTTGGAAGGCATCTGGTGTTCAGCCACGGTCAACCCCCCAAACCTGTTGAGGAGGGTGAGAAAGTGGCTGGGTTGGTGTTTGGGAGCTGGCCAATGTCAAACCACCATAACTAGTCAACATTAATGGACTCTCACGAGGAGGAATACTTCCTGCAGTTCACTGTATGTAGCTTTTGAAGAACATACTTACTTGTTATTCATTTGTCTTTCTCATTCTATTTGAACCAGTGTCATCCTTTTCAGTATTAGGAGGATGATAAGATTTAATAGCTTCAACTTTAACTAGCAACCAAGTGCCTTTTTTCACTTTGCTTTCCTTTTCAATTCTGCTAGGCTTTTAAAGCATGCTAGATTTACCACAACACAACACTGATATTCAAAAACAGTCATAAACAATACACGGTAGAAATACTTTTATATAGATATAAAGGTAAGATAAACAGCTAAGTGTCTATTCATAGAACACATGGACATACATATTTACAAATAAAACAGTTATTTAAGCCATGTGAGTTCTGTTTCACTACCAAGAACTCTATGAGAAAATAAAGAGAGAAATGAAAAAAGAAAATTTAATTTTGATTTACCTGATAGAGGTTTACAGGACACCAGTGTCTTGTCACTTATGCTAATTATGTCTAGTTAATTAAACTCATGCTTGAACATTACTACCATTTCACACATTACCACATAAGAATGTTATCCATTTTTTCTTTCCTGTCCCTACACAATTGCCACAGAGATGTGCTTTAAAATGTTTTGAAAAGGGGAGCTCTAGCCCATCTTTAAATATCAGTAACTTTTTTTTTGTTAACAAAAAAAATGAAAGTATATTTCATGTGTGAAATGGATGAAAGGACTGGAGAATATTTTTATTTCTTTAAAATGCTAAAAAACCATGATGGTTCATTTAGATGGTTCATTTTGGAAGCAAAAATAGTAGCTGTTGGCTGGATATATTTTCAGTTTTCTCTGAAGAATAATATAAAGGACATAGTAGGAGATATTCTCATGAGTAAACTAGGTATAACAGAAGACAATTTTTTTTTCCATCAATACTGTCTACATACAGAAAAAAATTAATACAGATTGTATATTAAAGAAACAAAAAAAAGGGCATATCAATTGAATAAGTGGCTTTCTTTAGAAATCATTGCTCTTCATGTTTTAGCCTTTAGTAGGCTTGTGAAAGAAGAGTTCATGTCATTGTGAAACAGTCACCAAATATACAGTGACACTATTCTCATGCTGCAGAAATCAATTGTGCATAGACCAGCTGGGTCTACAAATGTACTGAAAACTTGCCAGGCAGAGGTTACATCTTGATGGACTCACTTGTACTATGGAACACTCAGGAGGTTCGGAGCAGTAGAATAAGCCAGTAACAGACCATGATACATAGGGATGGTGCACACACAAATAAAGTTCACAGTGTCATGGTTATCCTAATGAAAATTGTGTCCTATACTAAATGGATTGCAGTTGGTGGATGTGGACAGCAACTGGGCACTACACTCCTCCAGCTCATCACTATTTTCTGGATTCAGTTCACTGAACTAAAGTTCAGTCACGACACCTTCCCCTTCAGTTAAACCAGATTTGAAGTGGTATGGATAGCAAGAGTGATTGCCTATGTCTTTTCAGCGCCTTATAATCAGGCTTGACTTTTTGGATTATGGTTTTTGGCTTAAGGTTTGAAAATTTGACTGTGTTCTAGGATATGTACCATGCTATAACCCACACTGTATAAAAAAAAGGTTAGGCACAGCTGTTCATTCTAAAATGTGGACATGACTAAAGATCTGTTGAACAAAAAATTAAAATTTTCAGAAAAAGCTGAAGACCAAGACTGCTATTAAATGTCCTTTATACAACCAAAGCAGTCATTCTCTACAGCAGCAACTATAATTTCTTCTAGACCACATGTAAACACGGCATGTTATCCACCTCAAAGCTAACACACATGTTGCACATCAGTTTGCACAAATGTCTGCAAATGGTCTCCAGTGGCTCTGTAGAGAAACGGCACTTTTTCCACTACCATAATTAAAACTGTGCAAACTACTGACCTAGGGAAACTTAGGTCTCACAGACTACACTACACTGAGGAAGCAGCAGAAGGGGACTGGCACAGCCTACCCAATATGATCTAGAGGAATAGGCTGGCTTATTTAAGTCTATCTTATTTAGTCTTTCTGAATAAGAAAGAATGTTTGTGGGGTTTTTTTGTTTGTTTTTTTTTATGGGCCACATCAATCATAAGATATCATGCCCTTCTGAAAATTGCAACTAGATGGATTTTCAAAAAGTAAACTCTAAAAGTTTTCTAGAACATTTTATCACATATAAATTATGTCTTGAAGAGAATCACCTTACCAACTAAAATTAGGTAAGCAGGGAAAAAAATAGTAGATTATAGATTATAATTACATGCTTGAGAATATATATATAAAAAAATATATATATCAAAGCATACAGGAAACACGGAGGATACACCAGTCCCCAGTATTTTCCATCCAGTTGCATAAAGATAAAATTTTCTACATGCATTATAGTTACATACCACACCTATGCTGTTTGTAGAAAACTGCTAATCTGAGAGCAGAATTCTGATATAACAGTGATTTGAGCATGCCAGAACAACACAGGCACATTTGTACAGATATTGGGTAATACATATCTAGCCTGTTTGTATTAACAGGTGTAGATGACCTACTTCTAAGGTCAACCCCAACTATAAACTAATATGCTAATGTCTGTACATAAATGTCTATATTTGCTTTAAGCAATGTAGAATGAGTTGTACTTAATGTCATCTGAAGTCCCAGAACTGTGTAAAAACAGAGCAAGTCACATATGACCACAGATAAGATCTGATCAATGAAAACAATCCCATTCACCTTCACAGCTAGTAAGATCTCTCTGACTCATATGTCTCCATGACATAAGAGTAATGACAATTCGGCTCTTGATAACAGTAAAGAAAACCTTAGAACATTCCCAGAAAATAATGCTTTATGTATTTCCCTTTAAACCTTAAACAATATAAGACCAGAAAGACTTTTGAAAGTCATTGTTCACCTAGGTTGTGTTTTGTTGTTTGTTTTTTTTTTCTTTCACCAAAGAATGATTGACAGCCACTCCCACAGTCTCTTACAAATTTGTTTGTAGAACTCAAAAGAGAATATAAATGCTAGGATGACCTAGCAATGGAGAAGATAAGGTTTTGGGGAACATAGAAAAACTAATTTCAGCTCTAGGCCTACTACACAGGAAAGGTCTTTATATCCTTCACTTTTGATTTTGTGCATGGGCCTTCTGGGAGAAGAAATAAGTCTTTTGTTTGAATGGAACATACAAATACAGATACTAGTAACTGTCAAGAATATATCAAACTGAAATAGTCACAATTCTGTGCTGCAAAAACTGTACTAGTTGTAACATATGAAATAGAATATTGGTTAAGAATGTCAGACAAAAGCCATGATTCTAAAGCAATGACATTATCTCATGTCTTCATATTATGCCAGTGCTAGAATGCTTGAAAGAGAAGTTGCTTTCTCATGGCCCCAAATAAACTGCAGTATACAATTCAGTTTGGGTATAAAATTTTTCAGTATTTTAGCTTACTATGAACTAAAACCCAACAAAAATAGTTAGTTCTTTTTTTTAAAAAAAAAAAATGACAGGTAAATTTGACATAATTTAAATTATGCAAATAGGTTACAGGTACTGATCTTTTTCAGGAAATTTTGAAGGTGGAAATGCAATACGAAACTGAATCTTTTTATTTCACAAGGCATCAAAACCATTTCTTAACTATAAGACTTTGGATATACTCTTTCTACCTGCATTATAAACCCATATAGTGGTAGCAAAAACTCACAAAGTTCAGTGTCCTATTTTTACATTATTTAAAACATTGCTTCTTCCGAAGAATGACTGGAAACTTATTTGGATACAACTCTATATCAGAACATAAGGAAATTATTCTGCTGTATAAATTAAAAGGGGTTTCTCTCATTGTACCTTTTCATATTATAAGCACTGTGAAAGAAAATGGTTAAAAATATAAGATTATGCCTTTAAATTTAAAGACTCACAATTTTCAAAATGCATGATTTTGAAAAATGAAAGGAAACGTTTCAATGCCATTGCTCATCCTACAACAGGCAGATTGAATGAAAAAAATAAATAAAAAGGCAACAATAAAAAATTGTGAGAGAGATCCTTCAGGCAGCATTACTTTTTCAAGCTCTGAGCTGCATCCTTGAAAAAACATTCTTAGTGTCTGTGTCTAGATGACAAAAAGAACACAATATACTAAATAAGGAAGTTTAATCAAAACATTCTTTCCTAATGGAGATAAGTCTACGACTGAGTCCAGAAACTTCGAACAAGCTTTTTTTTTTTTTTTTCCCCCAGCAACTCCTCCACATTTTTTTTTATATTATTTCATAACAGACCAAATCACAGAATTATTTCAGCTGGAAAAGCCCTTTCAGTGCATCTTTTCATTTTGAAATAAAAATATTTATTTTCTGAAGAGCAAGAATTTTAAGCACATACATTATAACCTTGAGTGCAGAGATAAAGACTGATGAGAAGGTAGATAAACTGGTTCATCAACAATGTTATTTCCATTCCCAGAAATATAGAATTGTCTTCCACAAAGGCAAAGATGACAATGAGACAGTAATGAGATGACATTTGCAGTATTGAGACAATACTGAAAAATGATTCACAGTTTTTGAGGGTGTAAATCAAACAAATTCTACATGCCTAATTAATCATTTCTCTCTACAGGCTTAGAACTTGCATGTGAGGAAGGTGAGATTCATCTTCTCTTAACTTTATGCAGTGTTTGGTCAGCGTTATAGTTTTGTGTGCACAATGCAAGCTTATCTGCATATGTTTTAAGAATGTGTCCAACTCCTACATGCATGACAGCCCAGGAAGAGTTCCTGTGAAGGAGCTCCCAGCAATATTCTTGGCATTTGGACCCTCATGTTACATCTAGACGACACTTCCAGTTGGAAAAAATGATACATGAAGGGAACCACTGCATATGGATTCTCTGGCATATAGATGACAGAAACTGATTAAATTCTACTTAAGCTGACAGGCTAATCAAAACTCTCCCCTATAACTTGATTAATATCAAAATAATACTGTAAAAGAAGACTAATTAGAATGTATATCTTAAAGAGTTACCAAAATACTAACTGTCAGCAATAGCTGTGACTTCCTCGTTCCGATACAACCAGCTGACCATGGGAGCAGGAGAACTAGTAACACGGCAAACGACTTCTGCATCTTCTCCCTGCCTGAACTCCTGTGGAGACACTATGTCTCGGAAGGTGAGTTTTTCTAAAAAGGAAGGAAACAGAACACAGTAAGTGTTGTCTAGTTCACTTAGCACGAAAACCGCACGTGACACCAAATCAGAAAAAGACAACTATTAGGCCTCCTCATTGTGATAACACAGAATTATGTCCATAATAAAGTTTTCCCAGATGAGACTCAAATGGTCCTGGACACATGACTTCTACTCTGTAGCAATAATCTCATAAATCTTTGGTTTATTTATATAAACTGAGCATGTTGTATAGATATACTTTTGTTTTCAATGTTCCAGGGCCCAGGTTTGAAATTCTAGGTTTTTTAGAGGTTTAATATTCAAGCTAATAATCTATTTTCTCTTCTCTGTTTTATTCCTCATAGTTTTTATTGTTAAATTAAAACCTCATGTTTTTATTCCATACAAAATTCCATTGAAACCAACAAAATTATTTGGAAAACACGTATTAAAAAGGTAGAACTCACAGTAGTCTCACTTACTGTGAAGAAAATCTTAAAATAAAATCTTAAAAGCCAGTGGGAAACGATATGGAAAAACTTAATGCTATTAAGTCATAACAATTTGCAGCAATTTTTTTTTTTTTTTTTTTTTTTTTTACGCAGTAAGAAGAGTTAGGCTTGATGAGCCTTTTAGTTTTTCCAACCCCAGAGAACTAAACTCCATACTTAATTTTGTTACCAGGTTGAATAAGTTCAGTTAGAATTTAGCATTAGAAGTCCAAGACGGCCTTAATCCATGATCTCATACAAGATCTTATGCAGGAACCAACTGACTGTCAAATAATTCTGGAAGAATTACTGCACACAGAAGAAACAAGCCGACCTGTGGTCTCTAGGATCGAAGACTTCCAATTACATTTCAGAGCATGCTCTGGAAAATGTAAGTCAGAGATGCAACTCCACCTCCACCTTTGTGTTGATATGAGTGCAGGCTCAAATAATCCACACAGTTCCCACAGCAGAGGGAGCACACTTTTTTTATCTACATCTCTCATGTATTTTTACAAAGTATTTGTATGAAATGTTTTAAGTATTTGATGACACTAAGTCAGAAAAAAAAAAAACATTCACAGACGTCAGTGAGTACTAAACCACACCCTAGTGTGCAGTGTATCCTGATTTTCCTTACAATACTTCACATACACAAATAATGAAAGTTTTATATGTTAGTTCCCACAAACCTTCACATTTCTTGTGTAGATCTTTGGGTTAATGTAACCTCAGAATTATTAAAATTACCAGATGCAAACACTTAAAAAGTTTTCAGCCTTGCTCAGCAGTGTGCTAATGGAGTGACTGGCAGTTTTAAGCATACAAATGAATTCCACAAAACTTAAAATCCTTTGAACTGCCAGCTTTCAGGCTATCATGTAATTGCTCTTAACTGTTATCGTCACTTTAATAGTTGTTTTATCAATAGGTATTTTTAAAAACTCGTATGTCTTTTGTTATCTGAGTTATCTGTACCTTTCAAAAGCAGTGTTTTATGATTCTACTCTATATTTTCTGTCTCATTGCAGTTCCTTAGCTCTCAGCCCACACACAAACAATTTTCATGAATATTAAAAAAAAGTATTCTGCAATGAAATTAGAGGATAACTCAGCTGAAAGTCTGCTGACATACATTGCTCCCTTTCACCAACACAGATCTTGCCTTATATTTTCACTATGTACTTATTTAATGCATTGCTTTCCAGTATTTTTGATTCATTTCGAGAATATAGTACACCGTAAAGTTATTTAACTTAATATAAATTTTTCTTGTATTTCCTCTTTCCATAGGGGCATACAGAATAGCATCTTGTGCAGGTGCACTAAGATACAACAGAAAAGTGATCTACAATATTACAAAGTGGCCATTTAATTCACCTAATATCGTAATAGCTACTAATTAAACTGCAGGAGATCTAATTATTTGAAAGATAACGTTCACAGCCTCAAGATATTTTGACAGGCTAAACTTTCTCAGTAACAGTGGCTTTTAAAACATAGTCTTTCATTTGTTACTTGATAACATTTTACTTACGATAAATTTCCAAAACCACAGTAGCTTCTTGAGTTTGTCCTTTAGCATCTGTTGCTTGACACCGATATATACCAGCATCTTCTATATCTGCATTATAGATGGTTAGACGTGATCGAACACCTTCTTTCTGAACAACCACTCTTTGACTAGAAACAATCTTCTCTCCTTGTGGATTGTACCAATCTATGGTGTCAGGCTCACCAATGGCTACAAGCAAAACCAAAAAACAAACCAACATTAGAAGTTCAGGCAGCCATTATGCAACACATATGCTTCTCCCATGCATAACGTCTATTCAACGTCTGAGAATTGCTAAATTATGAGAGCTGTGAGAAAATCTGTAGAAAGACAAACAAGGCAAAACTGTAGAGAGATATATGACTATTGAGGCAGGATAACTAGCACATCACAGATTCAAGACAGAAAAAGTAATCACAGAAAGGTTTAATGTCTTAAAGGAAAGAAATAGGCTGTTCAGCAGTAACTGGCTCAAGAGGTTAAGTTATCAGTCAGTTGAGCTGTCAGTGTAGTCAGGCCATGTGCCATTATCAATAGAAGATGGCAACTCAGCAGCATCAAGCATCCACATCAGGCAGTTTTAAATGCAAAGTCTTCTCCTCCTGAATGACATCTGCCTCACCAAAGAAGCCTCTTTGTGTATCCCATTAGAGGACACTAAGGCTTAGCCTAGTAGCTTATTAAACTCCTCAGTTTAGACAAGTGAAATTATTTTACCTAAAGAAACATTCTAAGAGATATAAACTACCTGCACTGATACAGACAACTCAAACTGAGTGATTCAGACTCTTAAATGAATAGCTTCTGGGCTGGAAATATGAAGTCAGAAAAGATCTACTAGTTAACACAAATCAATGTAAATATACAAAAATATGCTAATTAAAGTTAACATTATGAATCAAACAATTCCATTTCAAATTATATGGAAGGTTCAAAATCTAACAAAAGGTATATATTTACAAGTAAAATGAATGCATACCTGTGCATGTAAAGAACTTGGATTCACCCACACTGAGCTCAACTTTGCTAAGTGAAATTGTAACTTGAAGTAGAGCTGAAAAAATATAAAGTAGGTTGTGAATACATTTTGGTATTTATCAGTTTAAATTTTATACGTTCAAGTTTTGTATTTTCACATGCTATACTATATAACCTGTTGAACAAATCTGAAAAATTTCAGTTAAGCATTGTGTCTTTTGAACTGGAGTACACACAGAGTTGAAGAAAGCAATCAAAATAAAGAAAAGTTGTTACACAAAGGATAACAGCCTCATATTCTAAAACTCAGGAAAAAATTAAAATAAAAAAAGAAGCAACGATAGAAATTCACAAAATCATAAAAGCAAAAACTCAATGAGAATAAGGTGACTGGGAACACTCAGCACAGGCAGACCATGGGTAAATCATGCCTGACCAACCTCACTGCCTTCTAGGACAAAACAATGGTTGGCAAGCACCCTGACTTTACCAAGGCTTTTGACACTGTCTCCCACATTATTATCGTATTCAAGTGTCCTGGGTATAAATAGCAAGGTTTTGATAGAGGCGGATCAGGGGGTAACCTCTGTGGGATTGTCAGGGGTTGTGCTGCGACAGACACAGCTGGGTCTGCAATGGGCCCACTTCAGGACACAGCTATGACAGTCAAAGGAGTTTGTGGCACCTTTTAGAACAGCAAGACAGAGGAACAAGAAGGCCAGAGCAAGACGAGGCACTCCATGGCACGGTTGGTAACACTCCTGAAGGGACTGTGGCCCATGCCTAAGGCCATGCTAGAGCAAGTACACCCCCAAAAAAGACCACAGCTCATGGATAACCCACAACCAAAGTAGAAATCAGTCAAGCAGAAATAGCAATGTAAGGAAGAATGTGAAACAAGGAATGGCAGAAATAAATCACTATGTCCTCACCCCAAACTCCTGCATCACCCATCACCTCACTGAAGAGACTGAGCATAAACTGCATTAAAGGTGATAACAAGGGAAGTGGAGACTAGAAATAAAGAAGAGGGGTATCCAGAGTCTGGGAAAGGGTAATAAACATCTTTTCCTTAAGTGTTTAAGTATTCAGCTTCTTTGTTTCCCAATACTCAAATCAGTAATTAAATGTTTATGCTAATGATTGATAAATGAAGCTAAATTCCCCAGCTAGAGTCCAGTTTGCCCACAACAAGGATCTTCCAGTGATTTTCCTGTCTTTACCTTGACCTGTGAGTTTTCTCTCTCCCAGTTATCCTACTTTCATCCCTTTCTTGTTGGGAGTGACAGAAGAGTGGCTTTGTGGGTGCTTGGCCCAGCCCACCACATCAAGTTAAATTGTTACAGTCTGGATGAGTGGGCAGCTAGGCTGCTGAAAAACCTAGCTAGACAGTTAAGCTTAGAGAGGAGTGGCTAATGGGTCATACTCTACCTGGAGACCAGTAACAAGTGGGGTACTGTAGAGTTCTGTCCTGGGATTTGTCCTATTTGACAGCTTGCTAGGGGGAGCTGGGATGGTTCAATCCGCAGAAGAGCGAGCTGCAAGGGAACCTAACAGCCCCTCACCCATACCATGGGAAGTTCATCAGGAAGATGGAGATGGACACTTCACAATGTTGTATGGCAGATAAATTAAAGACAAATCAAAACAAGAGAGGCTGAGCACAATGAAAAACTTCTTCATGATGTAGACAGTCAGATGGTGGAGCAGACTGCCCAGAAAGAATTATGCAATCTTGGTTCTTTCAGTTTTACAAGAGCTCATCAGATAAATCCTTGAACAATCTGGTCTGTCTTTATAACTGATCCTGCTTTGAACAGGAGGTTGGGCTAGAGACCTTCTTTGGTCTCTTCCACCTTGAAGTATCTTTTGGTCCTATGACTCTATGAATAACGTATTCAACACAGCCAGTACTACTGGTGAAAGGCTCATCTATGCAAAATAACCACGTACTCTAAGTAGCTGTAGTTCTTTAACATCCATCATCTTACAAAATTGGATAATAAATGTCCATGAATCAACAACAAGGATAAAGTCAGTCATGTTAATTCAAGCTCTAATCAAGACAGAAAAATAGACCAAAAAAAAAAAAAGTCTAAGTTTTACAAATAATAATTAATATGAAGTTTCATTCAGCATTATATACAGTAGAGAATTGAGGTGCATCTGAAGCATAAATAATACTGCTTTAAGAATCTGGGGTTTTCAGTCTGGAAATATAGTAATTATGGTTTATTCTGTGTATGTAGAAATATTTAAACTTTTTGAAAACTGTAACACAAACTACAGCACGCACCGAATGTCCCAACCTCACCAGAGTCCTTTTATATAACTGGTACAGAAGTACAACAGGACGGACGTCTCCAGAAGTGGGGAGCATTACGCTCCAAGCATAATTCTAAAATAGAATTCCATATATATGAATGTGACAATTGTTACAATTAAAAGTTTCGTGAAACAGATTTGCTATTAACTGATGTACTTTCATACAGTCAGTCTGGATAAGCAAGAATTAGAACAATATTTGTATTTTTTGTTCAATGGCCTTATTAAAAGGAAAGACTAAGAAAACTGAAGATTATTTCACTATCTGTCTGCCAAACTAAATTTAACAGAATTGGTAATTTTCTAAAAAAAAAAAACAAAAACAAAAACAAACAAACAAACAAAAAAAACCACACCTAAAAACACCTTCTGTACAGTAAGCATTTTTCATGAGATGTTCTGTAATTGTGGATACTTTTCATGATGACACCATAACAGTTGAGCTTACTTTTTAAAAAAGAAAAAAAAAATATTCATATTTTATACACTGAGCCCAGAAGAAAATGGGAAAAAAAAAAAAAAAAAAAAAAAAAACAAAAAAAAAAAAAAAAAAAAAAAAAAAAAAGCCCCCAAGAAGACATCTTACTTCAGGCAAAGCTATTAAATATATGTGTGGATTCCGTTTGCCAACATCAAAACTTGTCAGTTCATAAACACCATCAGGAAGTGGACTGTAAAACTGCTGAATCTAGTACCAGAGCAGGTACTAGTCCCATTCTCATTGCAATAGCAAGGAACACTGAGCAGGCTCCTTTAGGACACGCATAGAAACGACACAGCAAGAGACTAATGTGCTCATTTTCATCTATGGTCTTTCATCCATGGCACCAGAGGCAAATAACAAGCTTAAGACTAGGAAAGAAAATTAGTTTCAGACAGTTTTATTTTTGTTGTAAAAAGCATCAAGGAGTAGTAAATCATCCAGGAGGCTGCTCGAAGCCTCACTTCTTTATTTGTCTGTCAGGGCAAGCTGCACTTTAACCGCAGGGCATATAACCGTTGGTTAGTAACCAAGGTACTAATAAATACAGAGGTTGGGGAATTTCAAGAGATTAGAGTGCAGACATTTATTTCAAATCACAGGCTCACTTGTTAGGTTCTATGCCACCACTTGTCTGCTACTAAATTTTTTTATAGAGTTTGTAGCCTTGTAGTCACTTCTGAAATATATATGTTAGCATTTCCACAGTATTACTTCAAGGACAATTTCATTGCTTAGTTCAAATAACTGTAATAATTGATATTGAACTATGTAAATGCAACAGACTAAGCAATAAAAGGTAGAATGCAAGGAACTGCATGATGAGATTTGTAAAGCAAAGATGGGAAACATTTTTCCCCCACCAACGAAATAGATATTTGAGATTCTAACACAGTTTTGGCAAAGGGTCAAACTCCATCTAAAATTTGTAGTCTAAGTGCAATTAAAAACTCTGTGGAGACATACTAGCTGCATTTATGAAACCAAGAGGAAGTAATATTTTCTACATATGGTAGTTTAATATTTATAAAACAGAAAAACATAAGACCATCTGTCCCATGCTTCCAGCCTCATCGTTTTCCTATCTCTGTTTCGCATAAATAGAAGAATACTGCTTTGTGCATACTAGAATGAAAAATATTGCTCAAGTGATTAATCTAGCAAGCTGTGTTTATTAGGTAGCCAGAAAAATAGTGTAGTACTAAGCCAGGAAAGGTTCACTCATCAGTAACTGAAAGTAACATATTGCAAAGAGACAACACATCCAGAAAGCTTTATATTACTTCAAAAGTCATGTCAAGAAGAACTACATAGATTCACTAGGTTATTATGAGCTCTGATGAAGACGGCATGCAATGTACACAAAATTCAAGGTATTGTTGCACACTAACAACTAGTGGATTAATTTAAAAGGGAGTTGTTTGTACCTGACTGGTTTGAAGGTCTTTGAATAAATAGGTGAATGCTTATTTTATCCACTCAGTGAAGATGTTCCAGAAGTTCAAGTCAGTGGAGGCTGTGTCTCACTACGTTAAACTAAGCCCAGAAATTAATCATAGTTTATTGACAGATGTGACAAAATACTGCCTCTTCCCATATTTCCAAGGATATTACCTAACTACTTATTAAAAAAACCAAACAAACAACAACAACAAAAAAAGATCTAGAATATCTCTTCAAGTAGAATACTGTGGACTCTAACGCTACTGCTGTAGAGCTGTTCTGGGAATAAGTGATGTCAGTCAGCATTTCACTCAGTCTTCAGTACATGTGCAGTCGTATAGCAAAAAAAAAAAAAAAAAAAGGCACTATTAGCACTAGGTGATACAACCAATCCCTTCCCTTTAGATCACAGTCATTATGAAAGAATTATTATCAGCTGTACTCTACTAAGAGGATTCTGTTGAATTATTCCTTAATGGGTTTAAAAATCAATTAGGAAGATACGTAAGAATAGCACTAAGAGGTCCATTTGTTCTGTTAAATATGGAGACATTATTTTATTCATAAGACCTAGTATTTAGACTAATTGACTTCAGTCCCATTTGCAGTAGTATTCTTCACATTTCAGAACTCTGACCTAACCTGTGAACGATCCTTCACATATCAATAGCTCCGTCTACAGAGATGATTATCCAAATGCAACAGGAGTGAGATGTCCTCACTGAGAGCTTCAAAGAAGTTTAACAGTAAGTCACTCACATATGTACTTCTGTTGTCATTTAGCAATGTATTAAATCACACTGTGTATACTATGCAAATGTAAGTGTAAAACATATATATGAGATACTAAAAAGAAAAAGCAAACAACAGCTAAATAAAATCTGAAAAATACTACGTAAAGCTCTGCTTCAAATAGTAACTCCATCCAACAAATTCTTGATAATTCCATTTCTTAAAAAAAAAAGCAAACAAACAAACAAACAACCCACCTAAACACTTCAAAAATGTGAAAAGCTTCCTTTTGTTTGTAGTGAGATGTATGACATCAGGCAGATACTAAAAACCAAAACATACCATATTCTACCATAATTATACCTAATACATAATAATATAATAACATCATAATACCTATACATAATAAATTGGCATGCTTGGACTTTGTGTAGTAAGTAAACTTTCTTGGGTAATGTGGATTTGCTTTCAGTAGATCATTACACTAGTATTTACTATTTAGTATATTTTAAAAAATTGTCTTCATTGTTCTTGAGAATCAAGATATTAGTAATTTTTTAATTGGTATCAGATTCAACCCCAGAACAACCATTCACCCAGTCAATCTTTTTTTTTTCCCTTTATTATGCAGGCTTATGAGAATATTCTGTCTAAATCCACTAATTTCCAGATAAATGTGATTTGGCTTTGAATTAAAATTACACTAACACAATCCTGGCAGAAATGCATTCTCTCTTAAATTTCTAATATTTTCTAGTTTTAATATAGTTTGAAAAGTCGAAAAGGGTGCTTTGTTTTGGTTTTAGATACTATACATGCATTTAGATTCCTAAGCCAAAATGAGGAAACAGAAATTAATTGTACACTGAACTTGTTAAGTATCAGATAGTTAAAGGGCATTTTATTTTAGGGTAAATGCTTTTTTTTTTTAGTTTTGTTTGGTTTAGTTGATTGTGACTTTTTAAAAATCTCAATCAGTTAACTTATTTCAACCATTAATTCAGTAAAGTTAGAAATAAAGAAACATTATGCAAACCATAAAGTTAGAGTTCTATAAGAGAAAGTCTGATTGAAGCTGTTCCCATGAGCAAAAGATGGAATCACCAAATAGAAATAAAGTTCAGAGATATCTCAAGTCACCTAAAGTTGTTGGGGTTTGTTTTGCTTTGTTTTTTTCATATAGACAATGCAGACTCAACACTGTAGACCTTTGAAGGAGGAACAGCGTGCAATCAGATGTTACACAAAAGATGACCATTGATGTTAATCATGTCATTATTAAAACTATCATAATTAAACAGCAAAACCACAGGAAAATCCCAGGGGAAAAAAAAAAAAAATACACACATTGTCACATCTCTTTTTTATCTAAGCGATAAATATCTCTTTCTTATCTATGGGGAAGAAATCCTACCACCTGCATACCCACTGAAAAGGAGGTGATGGTCTTGTTGAGCTTTTAAAGCCTGTGTGACTTGTAGTGTTTAAAGACACTGAATACCTTTGTACTCCTTTGGAAATAAAAATCATGCCAAAGAATATATTTTTTTTTTTCTGTGTGTGAACCTAGAGTGAACATTTAATGCAAATAACCTATTCAAATGAAACTCAAGATTTTATATTTATATGTACTTTTACTTTTTTTTTTTTCTCAATTTCTTTTAGCAGTTTTAATAAACTACGTAAAATTTTCTATTTTCTATATCCTGTATACACTATAACATTGCATAGGGTTTTTTTTTTTTTTTTTTGGTTGGTTGGTTGGTTGGTTGGTTTTTCTCTTATGAATAAAGATATATTAATCAGGATAGCCTATCTTCTATTCAATCCTTGAATGCCTGCCTGCTATTTATTTGTAAAAATATGTAAGAGCCAAGCTGTGATCTGCAAAGCCACTGAACAAAAATTCAAACTCTATGAAGGCTGGTTATTCTTCAACTTAGTAGTGAGCAGGCTACTACTAAATCATAAACATCACTTCTCCAGGGTATGACAGTAGTGAGAGATGCTAGTTACATTTTTAATTACTTGACATCAAGTTTCACGGTTAATTAAGTGGTTCAGTATAACTGAACTGTCCATTTCATCACATTAGCCTTAATTTGGATTTGTCAGTAGGAAGCACAGTCCTGATATAAAGTTGTATGGCTTTATTTGAATCATTATGGAATCCTTGCTGTATTTTTCTTACAGAATACACAGTGCTTTATTTTTTAGGTAGACAAAACAGTCTTTGTATCATCATGAATTCATTTCCTACATCTGCTGGATTGTCATTTTGCCTGATGAGAAGAACTAGAAGTCACATGAAGTTCAAACTGCTTTCTGGGGCATAACAGATGTTAGAGGGGTGAAATGCATGATGCAAGAGAACCAGCATGATCCAGTTTTCTAAAACAAATACTGAAGCATAGTCAGAAAGTCCTCTGTTAAATATTCTTTTCTATGACATTTGCAGCAGAAACTAAACTAGATAAGGTATCACTATCTGAGCAGAGACAGTATCAAACTATAAAAGAGAACATTTCTTAAACAAAGTCTGCTTGTTACAACTTTATTTGCAAAACCTATCTCAAAGAGAAGTCAGGCACTACTGCCCCCTCGAATGCCAGCAAGCTGTGGTCCAGAAATAAACACATAAACACTGAGAGTTGTATTGAGATTTCCAGGTAGGTTGATAGTGGTAGCTCAGTTTTCTCAAAACTTAAGAGATGGGATAAAGTTGTAAATATTGAAATAGAGTTTTACAAGCCAAAACTTCAGCTATTTTAAAAAATATTTAATCAATATTTAATCCATATGCACATTTCCTAATCCTGGCTTAAAAGGTAATCACAGAAAAACAATATCAAGACATATCCAAATTTAAAAAAAAATCAAGATATCTAAATTTATTCACTTAAAGTCTGTTTTTGCAAGAAAGATCTGTAAGTGAAGAGCACGACATTTGAAGTACTTCAGCTATAAAATGCATTCGAATGTCAGGCATGACATGATAGAGATATTTAATGCTGTTTAAGTTATTCTAGTTAAATTCAGTAGAGCTTATCATGAATGGAAAGAACAGTGAAGTTTAAAATTCATGGCTTAACAGAATATTAAGCTACTTTAACAGTAGAGAAACATACTGGAGGTTCTCTATCATGTATTGATTACATACGCAAATAGTTATGTGGGGAAAAAAATATATATATAATAGGATATTATACTTACCAAAGCTTAATACCACCTTAACAAAAATCTCCTTAATCTGAAAATGTTTCTTTCTGTCAGCAATTAAACAGAAAAAAAAAAAAAAAAATATTTCAAGAGCTTATGGATTTTAAGAAACGTGCTTCCTAAGCCAAAAACTATGTAGTCAGTGAATTCTTAATTTCACAAGTTTTCCCACATCCAGCATAGAATCATCTAAAAACCAAAAATACCTGAGTAAAGATATTCCTGAAAAAAATAAAACCTTAATCTTCAAAGTAACAGTTTTTCAGTAACAGCAACCTAAGATGAGAGGTGTAAAATAAGTGGGAGGCCAGGCAAGTGCTTGGCAGGCAGGGCTATATTTTTTAATACTAAATCTCTTTTCCCAAGCAACAAGTGATGGGACAAGACAAAACTGCCTCCAGCTGTGACAGGGAAGATTCAGACTCAATATTAGGAAAACATTCTTCACTGAAAGGGTTGTCAAGCATTGGAACAGGCTGCCCAGGGAAGAACTGGAGTCACCATCCCTGGACATATTTAAAAGATGTGCAGATGTGTTGCTCGGTGACATGGTTTGGTGGTGGACTTGTCTGTGCTGAGTTAATGGTTAGACTCAATGATCTTAAATGTCTTTTTCCAACCTAAATGATTTAATGATTATGGAGTGGTTTTTTATCTAATCTGAAATGGACTAAATAACATCTGCAAAACTGAAGACCTTGTGACACAAACTCGTTACCTTTAAAATGTATCTTAATATAAAACCTCCTCTCACCTGCTGTTATGCAGCATTGGTACAGACCTTCACAAGAATTTCATTAACTACACCACAGGGATAGCATAGCTGTATCACAGGTGTGCTGCAGCTTGAAGATACCTCTCACCTGTGGTGAGAAGCTGAGAGATCTAGGGCTGATTAGCCTTGAGGAGACAAGGCTCAGGGTGGGAATCTCATCCATGGGTATAAATACCTGACAGGAGGAGTGAGGAAAAAGGAGTTAGGCTCTTCTCAGTGTCAGGACAAGATAGCTGAGCCCAGAGCGTTGTCATGAACAGACTTAAATCCAGTTGGTGACTGGTCACTAGTAGAGGTTTTTGGGCCAGTCTTGTTTAATATCTTTATCAGTGATCTGGAAGAGGGGACTGAGTGCACCTTCAGTAAGTTTGCAGATGAAATACAATTGAGTAGGAGGGTCAGAAGGCTCTGCAGAGGGATCTGGTGAGGTTGGGTCAAAGGGCTGAGGTCAGTTGTATGAGGTTTAACAAGGCCAAGTGCCAGGTCCTGCACTTGGGTTACAACCACCCCAGGCAACGCCCCAGGTTTGGGGAGGAGCATCTGGAAAGCTGCCTGGCAGAAAAGGACCTGGGGGTGCTAGTGGAGAGCTGGCTGAATGTGAGTTGGCAGCAAGGATCATGTTCAGAATGAGAAAGACACTGAGATGCCAGTGCAGGTCCAGAGAAGGGCAGTGAAGCTGGTGAAGGGTCATACGTCTTATGAGGAGCAGCTGAAGGAACTGGGGTTGTTTAGCCTGGAGAAGGCTGAGGGGAGACCTCAGCCTCCTGAAAGGAGGTTGTTGTGAGGTAGGTGCTGGTCTCTTTTCCCAAGTTACCAGTGATAGGATGAGAGGAAATGGGCTGAAGTTGTGCCAGGGGAGGTTTAGGTTGTGTATTAGGTTAGACTGCAGATATGGAAGCATTTCTTTCCTGCAACAGTGGTGAGGCATTTGAACCGTCTGACTAGGGAGGTGGTGGAGTCACCGTCCATGGAGGTATTCAAAAAACATGCAGACTTTGGGATATGGTTTAGTGGTCATGGTAGCATTGGATTGATGGTTCGATTTGATGATCTTAGAGGTCTTACCCAACATTAATTATTCTATGATTCTAGGATTCTGATTTTGGCAGACTCTGCATGATCATTTCAAAATTCTATTCCAAGACCTTGACATTTCAAGATACCAGTTAAACAAGTGACAGAAAACACTGTGAAGAATGTATTCTTCCATGTCCCAGTGTAGGAGCCAAGAGTTTGTCTATTCTTAAACCATAAACAAAGTAATCCTTAAAAAACATCTGCTTCAAGTACATTATATAGAGGACTCCTATAATGTTTGTTTCTTATATGAAGTATGTATTAAGAGATTTCTCTACAAATAAAAAATAGTTGCTAAAAGACAGTACTCTAATAAAAAGAGGTCAAGAAATCATATCTTATGAATATGGAATCATTGTATCTCGACTGATTTAAAAACGAGATCTTTATAATGAAAAGTTCAAATCAATCCCTTCCTCTCAATTCTCACCAGAAAAATGCTGAAGTTAGCCTTTGAATTCAAAAGTTATTACGTGAGATTAACAAATTGATTGCCAGATACAGCAACCAATTGCAATTGCATACAATTTGTCTTTTGTCAACTCCTGCTAAAAATATTGTAATCTCTACAAGGTGTACCATTAGGCAGGAAATAAGTTAAACCAGAAAAAGATGTAAACTAAACAAGAGAAAGAGCAGTATTTAATTAATTACATCTTCAATAAAACACACTGACTAATCAATGTCCTTAGCTGAACTGAGAGTATTTAGCCCTGATTCCAAGAACCTCTAAACAATCAACTGCACTGGGTTTTCTCACCCATTTATCTTTTTTTTCCTTGTGAAAGAAAACACATCCAAAAATGGCCTGTTTCAGAGAAAGGGTTAATCTAGTAAAAACATTTAGTGCTTCAAAAATCAGTTACAGTCTCTGTCAGGAGGTGGGTTTTTTTGTCTTTTTTTTTTTTTGTTTTTTTTGTTTTTTTTTTGGTGGGTTTTTTTTGTTTGTTTGTTTGTTTTTAATATCATAGAGTGCTTTGAGTTGGAAGTGACCTCAAAAGGTCCAACTGCCCTGCAGTAAGCAGAGACATCCTGAACTAGATCAGGTTGCTCAGAACCCAATCAAGCCTGACCTTGAATGTCTCCAGGGATGGGGCCTCCACCACCTCTCTGGGCAGCCTGGGCCAGTGTCTCACCACCCTCATAGTTAAGAACTTCTTCCTAATGTCTAATCTAAATCTACCTTACTAAAGTTTAAAACCATTGTCCCTCGTCCTGTTGCTACATGCCCTTGTAACCAGCCCTTCCCCAGCTTTTCTGTAGGCCCCTTCAGGTACTGGAAGTCCTCCATAAAGTCTCCCTGGAGCCTTCTCCAGCCTGAATAACCCCTGCTCTCCCAACCTGTCCTCATAGGAGAGGTGCTCCAGCCCTCTGATCATTTTTGTGACTCTCCTCTAGACACACTCCAACAGGTCCATGTCCTTCCTGTGCTGGGGGCTCCAGAGCTGGACACAGGACTCCAGGTGAGGTCTCACCAGGGCAGAGGAGAGCGGCAGGATCACCTCTCTCCATGGCCTCCTGGGCTGCGGGCCTCCACTGCTGCGTCATGTCCAGCTTTTCATCCCCCAGTATCCCTAAGTCCTTTCCTGCAGCTCAGCTTTCTATTGTATCATCCCCCAGCCCGCATCAGTAACAGGATTGCCCGATTGCCCTTACACAGGTGCAGGATACAATATAAAATATGTATAAATATAATATATA